>NC_080721.1:16348549-16351049 GCF_019097595.1 Hemibagrus wyckioides | reverse complement strand
CACACACACAGACACACACACACACACGTAGCAGGTGTGTTTTTCAGCTTGTTTGTGTTGCTGAACTTTTCTGCGCACTATCAAGTACACACTTTCATTCAGAGACAGAGTTTAAACACTGACCATGACTGACCCATATCATCCCATCTGACCTACAGCAGCGTGGTCCATTACATCCTGTGGTCATCTGCACCAGTGGTGTGACTTTTGTTGTATTTCTCTTTACTGCACTGAAGGAACACCACCCACATAGCAGACGGGTCTGGGCCAGATCTGGCATTAAGCCGGCACTGCTGGCTGAGTTCTGGCATGGCAAGTGGTACGTCAACCAGATGTGGACCAGTGATGGCACTGTTTATATGATGGCATGCCAGATGTGGCCCGGTTATGGTTTGGTCTATGTGGTGTGGCCCAGTGCTGGCCCTGTGCTGGCCCATCTTTGGCAAACCAGACATGGGCCACCAAAGGGCCGTCATCCTTTGTGGTATGTGGGCTGAGTATAAGTGCATCGTGTGGGCCAGATCTGGGCCAGACCTATTTTGCTATCTGGGAAGCAGCCTGTAGTGATCTGTCCGTCTTCTTCTTCTTCCTCTGCTGGTTCCTGCGTCTCTCTTCTCCAGAGTAAGCTGGACACTGATATTATTACACTGATATTCAATAATATCGTAGAACTGGATTCCAGTGTCCTCTGATTCTGTGGGTCAGGCAGAGCTCAGAGGACACCATACTGGTCATTTCTGCAGTGTCTTATTGACCAGTACTTCGTTCTCTTCTGTCCCTCAGATGTCTCAGTAATGTGGGAATGAATTCATGTCTTTCAAGTCTTTCATGTGGACATTACACATGTTGGATTTTAAGGAATAAGGAAGGTTTATTGTTGTTCCAGAACATGTGGTGGACCAAACGGAATGAAACGGAGTACTGGGGTCCAGCCACAACTATACAACAATAATCTTATGAATATATAACTATAATATAATTCAGTTTATTTGTAGAGCAGCTTTTACAGTGGACATTGTCCCAAAGCAGCTTTACAGAAGTAGAGAAACTGAGAAAGGAGAAAATAAGAATTATTAAATTAAATTATTAAACTATTTCATTAAACCTGTTGTATATTTTCAGCTCTGGGTGAGTAAGGACTGGGGACAGGAAGTGTTTGACCCCTCACTGTGAGCAGGGTTTAGTGTTTGACCCCTCACTGTGAGCAGGGTTTAGTGTTGTCCATTAGAGCCGAGGTTCTCTGAGGTTCTGTCTGTACACTGACTCCAGGTGGAACCGCTCATACATCACAATCATCACTACCTGATCCGAGAACTCTGGATAATGCATGTCCTGCTCTTTCACCTGTACATCAGTGTGTGTGTGTGTGTGTGTGTGTGTGTGTGTCCATCCGCTGAGTGTTATGCGGCCACATTGTGAATGTGTGGGTGTGTAGTCGTAGGTCAGCTAGTTTTGCGACGTCTCCAGATTGATGGAATGTCTGTTATTACATCAGCAAAGGACAAAGAGTCTTACTGTTCCTCAGAGAGAGAGAGAGAGAGAGAAAGAGAGAGAAAAAGGGAAAGAGAGAGAGGGGGGTGAGAGACAGAGAGAGAGGGAAAGATAGAGAGGGAGAGAGAGAGAAAGGGAGAGGGGGGTAAGAGATAGAGAGAGGGGGGTGAGAGAGAGAGAGGGAAAGAGAGAGAGAGAGAGAAAGGGAGAGGGGGGGTGAGAGACAGAGAGAGGGAAAGAGGGGGTAGAGACAGAGAGGGAGAGGGGGCATTTTAAATAAAAAAATAGAAATGTTTTATTTTTTAATAAATCTGAACAGATTAAACTCTTTTAAATGATCTTAATGAAACTGATCCTGAAATCCACTACCTGTTAATCTGCTCAAAATATTACCTCCACACACACACACACACACACACAGTGTGATCTAGCCCAAACCTCTGGTCAGTTCTGGTCAAAAGCTCAGATCTGTAGATTGTAAAGTTAATCGTTTCTCAGTTCACAAAAACACCAGAATCTCACGGAACACTCTGAAACTTTAATGTTTTATTTATTATTCTGTTGCAGCTGGGTGAGGACCATGCTGTGATGTGAAGATGAGCCTCAGGGGGAGATGGAGGTCAGTGTCCTGTCAGTGTCCTGTCAGTTAATACAGTGGAGAAAAACACAAAGCTGCTACAGCTGAACATCCAGAACCTGAGCTCCAGCCATGAGGAACTTTTCTTCAGGAGAGAACGCTACAGAGCCTGGACCCTCAGACAGCTGGAGGTCAGTACACCTTCTCCCAGCAGTTCCTGAAACCAAACATCGGTCAGTAGCAAGTCCAAAAGGAAGGGAGTAGAGTAAGTAAAGTAAAGTAAAGTAGAGTATCTGACCTGTAGAAAGAGCAGAAAGACTGACCATTACCCTGCTGCTGCTCCACAGACTGGACCCAGGGTTCGAACAGCAGACTCAGAGGACAGCAGGGGTCACTGTATCCCACTGTAAGACTCATAAACTGTACCCATGT
>NC_080721.1:16338549-16343549 GCF_019097595.1 Hemibagrus wyckioides | reverse complement strand
ACATGTTTTCATTTTCATGAACAGGATGTGACTTCTGTAACGTTAGAGATACAGATGTTAGAACATCTGGAACATTAGTTTGTCTTTTAGCTTGCTAGTGTAATGCTAACCCTTGCAGTAGAATTCTTATCTGTATTTTAGCTTCCTTACTGTTATGCTACATTGTCGTTAGCTACTTTAGCATAATATTACTTTGTTTATACTTTGTTATATTCACTATAAAGCTAGTTTACATGTTTAGTGCAAGGCTCTAAGCATTAGCATGTTTTATTTGCTAGCTCAGTTTTAGCATGTTTCTGTGCTAGCTCAGTTTTAGCACGTTTTGTTTGCTAGCTCAGTTTCAGCATGTTTTATATGCTAGCTCAGTTTTAGCATGTTATAGTATAGTATAGTATAGTATAGTATAGTATATGTCTTGATATATTACTAGAGTTAATAATGAACAGAAGGAAGGCAGCGGCCGGTGTTCACATGAGCCGCGACTGGTGAGAGAAAATAATGGAATGTTTTTACAAACAGATGAATAATTTAATGTAATTTAATTTGAGCTATGATTTAATGAAACAGTGTGTTAGCGCTCAGCATGCTGTATGTGGCACATGTGAGTGGTTTTGACGCCCCAGGCCTGGATTCCTCTAATCTACAGAGTGTTTATTAGATACAGTAGCGTCTGAAATGAACTCTTTCTGTCTCTGATATACAGTTTAGTTTCATTCTGGTTCTTGTCCTGTGAGAACTTCCTCCTTTGGTGATGTTTATGTTTATTTCCATGATCTCTGTTCAGATAAGTGACTAAAATGACGGCGTGTCTTTATTTAGAGTTTCTAATCTCATCTTCTCCCAGTGAGATCAGTCCTCATGGATCACGTTTCTATTTACAGTTTGTTTTCTAACAAATCCAAATCTCTGAAAAATGTGCAAAAATGCCAATGCTACAATCCCTTTTCCCTTTTCCCTTTTCCTCTTCCCTTCCCTTTCCCTTCATCGACGTCCTTCATCAACCTCATTTGAGTTCATCTTTCTCATCCCTCCGATCGCCTCTGATCCCGAGTGTCATATCTCTGACTCGCTCTTGTAGGTCAGAGGATCAAGAGGAACTGACGTCTGAAGAATATCAAACTCCATCTGATTGTCCATGTCCAGCACGCAGAGGATATTGCCTCCAGAATTCACTGCTGGAGTATCCTGGAACATTTTCTGGAATCCTGAGGGAATGCCAGTGGTGGTTAGCAGCGTCAGATCGGTTTCTCGTGAGGTTAAACCTTCCTCAACTCTGTTCTTATTTACCCCTTCCTCATCCTCCTCTTCCCCCGAGTACAGAGCCACTTCGTTCTCATAGCAGAACGCACTGGGCGAGCAGGGCGGACGCAGGAAATGGGTCCTGTGACTGATTGGCGTCCCGGACCGTGAGGACGCTTTGGACGTTTGATTACTCGCTAAGTCACTGAGCTCCTTAGCACTGCAGGAAGGAGTGGAGGGAACTTCGTAGGTCTTGTGGAAGCGAGCGTAGTCCACTTGGTAGCGATCGTGATCTTCATACACGACCGGCTCAAATCGATGACCCCAAAGTATCTCATGGGAAAGGTAGGAGCTTCGTGCCTGTGTGGTCATGGCTGTGGCTTCCACCATTCCCTCAAGAATCACGACAATCTCAAAGACATCGTTCTCCAGATCAGAGCGGCTCATGGCCCAGAGCGGCGAGTCTTCATCGATCTCGTGGACAATTATAAGAGGCGAGACGAGGAAAAGACGGTCAGTTCCTTCGTCGTACCCGACGTTCAGGTCCATCTGCTCCAGTGGGATGAACTCACCCTCTTCCGTCACTCTGGGTTTGATCATCTGCGCTCGGACATGAGCTTCGACGATGTGGCTTTTCCGTAGATTTCCGACACGCCACATGAGGCACAGCTTCCCGTCGCGCAGAGCGATAACGGCGTTTTGGGAGAACAGCAGCGTCTGGTTCCGCTTTTTGGGGCGTGCCATCTTGGCCATTATAGTACCGATCATGAACGAGTCGATGATGCATCCCAAAATGGACTGGACCACCACTGTTGCCACGGCAACTGGACACTCCTCGGTGACACAGCGCCAGCCATATCCGATCGTCGTTTGAGTCTCGATTGAAAACAGGAAGGCGCCAAGAAAACCCTCCACGTGGAGCAAACACGGCTTCCACTCCTTCTGTTGCCCGGTTTGCCCCCGCACATGGCGTTCAGGGTCGAAATCTCCATGAGCAAGGGCCACACTGTAGAAAATCAATCCAAAAATCAGCCATGACATCATGAACGTTGAGCAGAAGATGAGCAGCAGGTAGCGCCAGCGGATGTCCACACAGGTAGTGAAGATATCAGCTAGGTAGCGCTGCGGCTTGTCCTCCAAGTTGCTGAAAAGGACGTTACACTGGCCATTCTTTTTAACGAAACGACTCCGCACTTGACTCCGCCCTCTAGTGGAGATTTTTCCATTGTAGCTGTTCTCAATGTTGTAGCCACCTACGCTAGCTATGGCGCTGTTCATGGCGCTCCCGGGTGAGCTGTGGCCGTTGTGAAGCCCGAGAGTCGAGATCTTCAGCCTTTCCTCATCAGGAGAAACAATGCTGTACCTGCGGAATGACAGCAAGAAATTCTGGGTAAAAACAGTAATGTCAGCTGTACAGAATCTGATGAATAAAGAGTCTCAACTCACAAAAAAAAAGGAAGAGCAGAAAATGGAGGACAGAAACAGTGAGGTGCAATTGGGTGACATTGTCATGGTAGAGCGAGGGATGAGACAGGAAGAGGACGAATGTTAAGACACTGTCCATAATCTCATCGCATCCTGCTTGTTCTTTCCAGTGTCCCTCTGAAAGGGCACATAGTGACTAAGCATAGTGCACTAACTCCGCAGACACTAACGGCTAAACCATGACTCATATTAGCCACTGCTAAAGCTAATATCAGTGCTAACTCTAATGCGCCACACAGCTAACACTTTTTTGTTCGATTAAACTACAAAACTCAAACCGCAAAACTCAGTGATGCCCCCCCCCCACCCCAAATTCACAAGAACAACCTTTTTGGGCCGTGTGTGTGTGTGTGTGTGTGTGTGTGTGTGTGTGTGTGTGTGTGTGTGTTAACTGGCCCTCTCCTCCAGAGAGGATTACCTGCGAAGGTGAGTTGTGTTTAGCCGTATGAGGAGGATTGCAGTCAGTGCAGATTTACAGATTATAATCTGAGATTTTCCCTTTCTAACACACACACTCACACACACACACAAACATACACACACACACATACACACAGTGAATGTCATATGTAATGTTATAAAGAAAAAGATCTCACTGGAAATCAGAAAGTGTGTTTATGATGGAACAGTCAAATGTTTCAGTATCTGGAAAACCTGATAATCTGCAGAGACACCGTGATACTGATTATATAAGAAATAAACTGTGTTTGTGAGTGAGTGAATGTGTGTGTGTCTGTGTGTGTGAGTGAGTGTGTGAGTGTGTTTGTGAGTGAGTGAATGTGTGTGTGTCTGTGTGTGTGTGAGTGTGTGTGTATGTGTGTCTGTGTGTGAGTGTGTGTGTCTGTGTGTGAGTGAGTGTGTGTGTGTGAGTGTGTGAGTGAGTGAGTGTGTGTGAGTGTGTGAGTGAGTGAGTGTGTGTGTGAGTGAGTGAGTGAGTGTGTGAGTGAGTGAGTGTGTGTGTGTGTTTGTGTAAAGTTGATTATTTTCCTCCAACAGCACAACACCAACTGTCTCATTTCTCTCACAACAAACCAGTGTTATCATTTACATTCTATCAGCTATAAACACTCTCAGCTATAAACACTCGTCCCCTCAGCAGTCTCTCTTTATTCTCTCTCTCTATCAGCTATAAACACTCGTCCCCTGAGCAGTCTCTCTTTATTCTCTCTCTCTATCAGCTATAAACACTCGTCCCCTCAGCAGTCTCTCTTTATTCTCTCTCTCTATCAGCTATAAACACTCGTCCCCTGAGCAGTCTCTCTTTATTCTCTCTCTCTATCACCTATAAATACTCGTCCCCTCAGCAGTCTCTCTTTATTCTCTCTCTCTATCAGCTATAAACACTCGTCCCCTCAGCAGTCTCTCTTTATTCTCTCTCTCTATCAGCTATAAACACTCGTCCCCTGAGCAGTCTCTCTTTATTCTCTCTCTCTATCACCTATAAATACTCGTCCCCTCAGCAGTCTCTCTTTATTCTCTCTCTCTATCAGCTATAAACACTCGTCCCCTGAGCAGTCTCTCTTTATTCTCTCTCTCTATCACCTATAAATACTCGTCCCCTCAGCAGTCTCTCTTTATTCTCTCTCTCTATCACCTATAAATACTCGTCCCCTGAGCAGTCTCTCTTTATTCTCTCTCTCTATCAGCTATAAACACTCGTCCCCTGAGCAGTCTCTCTTTATTCTCTCTCTCTATCAGCTATAAACACTCGTCCCCTCAGCAGTCTCTCTTTATTCTCTCTCTCTATCACCTATAAATACTCGTCCCCTGAGCAGTCTCTCTTTATTCTCTCTCTCTATCAGCTATAAACACTCGTCCCCTCAGCAGTCTCTCTTTATTCTCTCTCTCTATCACCTATAAATACTCGTCCCCTGAGCAGTCTCTCTTTATTCTCTCTCTCTATCACCTATAAATACTCGTCTCCTCAGCAGTCTCTCTTTATTCTCTCTCTGTATCAGCTATAAACACTCGTCCCCTCAGCAGTCTCTCTTTATTCTCTCTCTCTATCAGCTATAAACACTCGTCCCCTGAGCAGTCTCTCTTTATTCTCTCTCTCTATCACCTATAAATACTCGTCCCCTCAGCAGTCTCTCTTTATTCTCTCTCTCTATCACCTATAAATACTCGTCCCCTGAGCAGTCTCTCTTTATTCTCTCTCTCTATCAGCTATAAACACTCGTCCCCTCAGCAGTCTCTCTTTATTCTCTCTCTCTATCACCTATAAATACTCGTCCCCTGAGCAGTCTCTCTTTATTCTCTCTCTCTATCACCTATAA
>NC_080721.1:16296049-16333549 GCF_019097595.1 Hemibagrus wyckioides | reverse complement strand
CTTCATAACAGTTGAGAATCTGTGTGTAGTTTAATGATCTGTGGTGATGATGTTTAAATCTAATCCCTGAGTGGAGCATTAATCTGCTGAGTTTCCATCTTAAACCACAATGACAGATTAAAGTGTCTCCTAATCTCCATCTTGTAATTATTATATCATACACAGCACTAAGACAGGTCAAACCCTGACCCTGTGTGTGTGTGTGTGTGTGTGTGTGTGTGTGATGAACAAGATTAGGATGCATGAAAGTCTTTTTTTCATTTAGGTTTGTACATGTATCCCATCATGGTGGTCATGGAGCTCACATCTGAACTGAATTATGGGATTGCAGTCTCTGAGACGTAAGATGTGTGTATCAACTGAAGGAAAGATCTCAACCTTCTCAATACACACACACACAACACTCAACCTGCTCAATACACACACACACACACATAACACTCAACCTGCTCAATACACACACACACACACACACACACACACATATATATATATATATATAAAACACTCAACTTTCTCAATAAGAGGAAATATATAAATATAAATCTCTCATGTGAATAAAAAGCTGAAGTCTCAGTGGTGTCACTGAATGGTTAACACGTGGTCAGAACTGTCAGTAAGAGTGTGTGAAGAGTTGATTGAGACACAGCCATTACTGTTTCACATGGAAATGTCCACTCACTGCCCTGCTACTCTAATGTGACCTTGCACTGGAGTTTCTGATCGACCGCTCGACCTGTTAAAGCACAGAGGGGGAGTGAACACAGCCTAAAGATAATTAGGACTGACATCTCTCTTTCTCTCTTTCTCTCTCTCTCTCTCTCAGTCCCCGTTTCTGCAGACTAGAATGATTTTGAGAACACGTCCACAGTCCTGAATGAAATCACAGACAGTGTGACATCATCCAGAGCTGATGTGAGGATTAGTGTATCCTCCAGTATCCCCCAGTATTTCTCAGTATCCTCCAGTATCCCCCAGTATCCCCCAGTATTTCTCAGTATCCTCCAGTATCCCCCAGTATCCTCCAGTATTTCTCAGTATCCTCCAGTATCCTCCAGTATCCCCCAGTATTTCTCAGTATCCTCCAGTATCCTCCAGTATCCCCCAGTATTTCTCAGTATCCTCCAGTATTCTCCAGTATCCCCCAGTATTTCTCAGTATCCTTCAGTATCCTCCAGTATCCCCCAGTATCCCCCAGTATCCTCCAGTATCCTCCAGTATCCCCCAGTATTTCTCATTATCCTCCAGTATTCTCCAGTATCCCCCAGTATTTCTCAGTATCCTTCAGTATCCTCCAGTATCCCCCAGTATCCTCCAGTATCCTTCAGTATCCTCCAGTATCCTCCAGTATCCCCCAGTATCCTCCAGTATCCCCCAGTATCCCCCAGTATCCCCCAGTATCCTCCAGTATCCCCCAGTATCCCCCAGTATCCCCCAGTATCCTCCAGTATCCCCCAGTATTTCTCAGTATCCTTCAGTATCCTCCAGTATCCCCCAGTATCCTCCAGTATCCTTCAGTATCCTCCAGTATCCCCCAGTATTTCTCAGTATCCTCCAGTATTCTCCAGTATCCCCCAGTATTTCTCAGTATCCTTCAGTATCCTCCAGTATCCCCCAGTATCCTCCAGTATCCTTCAGTATCCTCCAGTATCCTCCAGTATCCCCCAGTATCCCCCAGTATCCCCCAGTATCCCCCAGTATCCTCCAGTATCCCCCAGTATCCCCCAGTATCCCCCAGTATCCTCCAGTATCCCCCAGTATTTCTCAGTATCCTTCAGTATCCTCCAGTATCCCCCAGTATTTCTCAGTATCCTTCAGTATCCTCCAGTATCCCCCAGTATCCTTCAGTATCCTCCAGTATCCCCCAGTATCCCCCAGTATCCCCCAGTATCCTCAGTAACACATTGATTAGAGAGTCCAGCTATGGACTGATCTCAGGGCATTGAGCAGGAGATGTAGAGTAGAGAAACGGGGATGAAGCCTCCTTAAAGTGGACGAGTACAGACTGGAGAAGGAATGAGGGCTGCAGAGCTGCTGCACAGAGACCCAACTTTAATCTGGAAAGAACCAGAAACACCTCCACATCTCCACACAGGTCTAATCATGTTACAGCTGAGGAAACACACCAGGATCACATCCAGAAATGATCTGTTAAAGTCTAACAACAATTTTACTTTAAAAATTTCCATGTTCCTCTTAGTGAAGTGTTCAGAATAAACTCTCTGCTTCCAATAAACAGGATCGCTCTGCCTCATTTAGGGTCTAATTATTTAATAAATCTATACTGAGTGTTCTCTCTGTCTAGCCTTCTGTCTCTCTCTCTGTCTCTCTCTCTGTCTCTCTGTCTCTCTCTCTCTCTCTCTCTCTCTCTCTCTCTCTCTCTCTCTCTTGCTCTCTCCTCTGTTCCAGCCCACTCACTCACTGGAACACAACATACTTTTCAGAATGACAGAAAAATAGGAAAGTCCAGCTCCTGATCCAGACTCAGGGAAAGTTTCCACTGTAGGAAAGAACCATGATCTGTTTCAGGAACTCAGGAGATTTACTCACACCTCCACAGGATTAATCACCATCCTAAACTATAGTTCCTTTTATAATTCCTGCTACAAACCATCAGCTACAATCGAACCTGCATCTGACCGGCACAGAAACCATCTGTGCTGCCAATGTTTGTTCCCGAATATAAAAAATCTTTTGGCAAAACAGTGACACTGGACACCAGTGGACACTGGACACAACATCAAATCCAATTCAAAGCAGTGGAAACAAACAGCAGGAACTTGTCCTGGAACTGCTGAGCTCCTGGTTCTCCTTCCCTCTGTCAACAACCTCCATTACTGAAGCATGGTGCTGGCTGACCACTCAGAGAGATCTTCACCTGATTATTGGAGCTTTACATCACTCCTGGCTTCTTCTGAACTTCAACCACAACCCAAGGAATCTGTTATCTCCGTCCTAATTTCTGAGCCAATGGTCTGAACTTAGTGGTCATGATGTCCTTCAAAGACTTGTCTTGAGTTCTCAGAGCCATTTCTGACCAAAGCAAGCAGCCTGCCGTGAATGATGTGGTCACCGTGGCTCTACACCTATCTGCTATGTGACCTCTTGGTAGGAGGATCAGTGACACTCTGGTGTACCTCAGGGCTGTGTGTTCTCACCTCATCATGCTCCTCTCCAAAAAACTGACTGGAAGAGTAACACTGAACACCTGGTGTCCTGCTGGAGCTCCAACAGCTTCAATCAGTTCACAGAAGACTGTTTGGATAACTGTGTGTGTGTGTGTGTGTGTGTGTCCAGACCTTCAGCAGATGTTTAACCCTTTGTAAATAACTGATGTATCTCTGATGCATTTCACATAATTTCCTATTATATTCCCATGAGAGACAGGGCAAGGTGAAGGAACAGAAGAGACAGTGGAGAAGGAGAGGATCTCCAAGAAGTTACATGAAGGTTAAGGGCCAGGTTCTAAAGGTTCTCCAGCGGTTCTGTGCTCTCTTTCTACAAGCCCAAGGCCAGGTTACAGCACATCATCCCATCAGATAAAACCATAATCAGATGTAACCTGTCCACATTCCAGAAGCTTCAGTCTCCAGGAGACGGAGGAAACTGACGAGATGTTGAAAGTGTGTCAGTGTGTGTCAGTGTGTGTCAGTGTGTGTTAGTGTGTATCAGTGTGTGTCAGTGTGTGTCAGTGTGTATCAGTGTGTGTCAGTGTGTGTCAGTGTGTGTCAGTGTGTATCAGTGTGTGTCAGTGTGTGTCAGTGTGTGTCAGTGTGTATCAGTGTGTGTCAGTGTGTGTCAGTGTGTGTCAGTGTGTATCAGTGTGTATCAGTGTGTGTCAGTGTGTGTCAGTGTGTGTCAGTGTGTGTCAGTGTGTATCAGTGTGTGTCAGTGTGTATCAGTGTGTGTCAGTGTGTATCAGTGTATCAGTGTGTGTCAGTGTGTATCAGTGTGTGTCAGTGTGTGTCAGTGTGTATCAGTGTGTGTCAGTGTGTGTCAGTGTGTGTTAGTGTGTATCAGTGTGTGTCAGTGTGTGTCAGTGTGTATCAGTGTGTGTCAGTGTGTATCAGTGTGTGTCAGTGTGTGTCAGTGTGTGTTAGTGTGTATCAGTGTGTCAGTGTGTGTCAGTGTGTGTCAGTGTGTATCAGTGTGTGTCAGTGTGTGTCAGTGTGTGTTAGTGTGTATCAGTGTGTGTCAGTGTGTGTCTGTGTGTGTTAGTGTGTATCAGTGTGTGTCACTGTGTGTCTGTGTGTGTTAGTGTGTATCAGTGTGTGTCAGTGTGTGTCAGTGTGTGTCAGTGTGTATCAGTGTGTGTCAGTGTGTGTCAGTGTGTGTTAGTGTGTATCAGTGTGTATCAGTGTGTGTCAGTGTGTGTTAGTGTGTGTCAGTGAGTGTTAGTGTGTATCAGTGTGTGTCAGTGTGTGTCTGTGTGTGTTAGTGTGTATCAGTGTGTGTCAGTGTGTGTCAGTGTGTGTTAGTGTGTATCAGTGTGTGTCAGTGTGTGTCTGTGTGTGTTAGTGTGTATCAGTGTGTGTCAGTGTGTGTCAGTGTGTGTTAGTGTGTATCAGTGTGTGTCAGTGTGTGTTAGTGTGTGTCAGTGAGTGTTAGTGTGTGTCAGTGTGTATCAGTGTGTGTCAGTGTGTGTCAGTGTGTGTCTGTGTGTGTTAGTGTGTATCAGTGTGTGTCAGTGTGTGTCAGTGTGTGTCTGTGTGTGTTAGTGTGTATCAGTGTGTGTCAGTGTGTGTTAGTGTGTGTCAGTGAGTGTTAGTGTGTGTCAGTGTGTATCAGTGTGTGTCAGTGTGTATCAGTGTGTCAGTGTGTGTGTCAGTGTGTGTCAGTGTGAGTCAGTGTGTATCAGTGTGTGTCAGTGTGTGTTAGTGTGTGTCAGTGTGTATCAGTGTGTGTCAGTGTGTATCAGTGTGTGTCAGTGTGTATCAGTGTGTGTCAGTGTGTGTGTCAGTGTGTGTGTCAGTGTGTATCAGTGTGTGTCAGTGTGAGTCAGTGTGTATCAGTGTGTGTCAGTGTGTGTGTCAGTGTGTGTGTCAGTGTGTGTTAGTGTGTGTGTCAGTGTGTATCAGTGTGTGTCAGTGTGTGTCAGTGTGTGTGTCAGTGTGTATCAGTGTGTCAGTGTGTGTCAGTGTGTATCAGTGTGTGTCAGTGTGTATCAGTGTGTCAGTGTGAGTCAGTGTGTATCAGTGTGTGTCAGTGTGTCAGTGTGTGTCAGTGTGTATCAGTGTGTGTCAGTGTGTATCAGTGTGTCAGTGTGAGTCAGTGTGTATCAGTGTGTATCAGTGTGTATCAGTGTGTGTCAGTGTGTGTCAGTGTGTATCAGTGTGTCTCAATGTGTATCAGTGTGTGTCAGTGTGTATCAGTGTGTCAGTGTGTGTCAGTGTGTATCAGTGTGTGTCAGTGTGTCAGTGTGTGTGTCAGTGTGTATCAGTGTGTGTCAGTGTGTGTCAGTGTGTGTGTCAGTGTGTATCAGTGTGTGTCAGTGTGTGTGTCAGTGTGTATCAGTGTGTGTCAGTGTGTGTTAGTGTGTGTGTCAGTGTGTATCAGTGTGTGTCAGTGTGTGTCAGTGTGTGTGTCAGTGTGTATCAGTGTGTCAGTGTGTGTCAGTGTGTATCAGTGTGTATCAGTGTGTGTGTCAGTGTGTATCAGTGTGTCAGTGTGAGTCAGTGTGTATCAGTGTGTGTCAGTGTGTGTCAGTGTGTGTGTCAGTGTGTATCAGTGTGTGTCTGTGTGTCAGTGTGTGTGTCAGTGTGTATCAGTGTGTGTCAGTGTGTGTCAGTGTGTATCAGTGTATGTCAGTGTGTGTTAGTGTGTGTCAGTGTGTATCAGTGTGTATCAGTGTGTGTCAGTGTGTGTCAGTGTGTGTCAGTGTGTATCAGTGTGTGTTAATGTGTGTCAGTGTGTGTCAGTGTGTGTGTCAGTGTGTGTGTCAGTGTGTGTCAGTGTGTGTCAGTGTGTATCAGTGTGTTAGTGTGTATCAGGGTGTGTTAGTGTGTGTCAGTGTGTATCAGTGTGTGTTAGTGTGTATCAGTGTGTGTGTCAGTGTGTATCAGTGTGTATCAGTGTGTATCAGTGTGTGTCAGTGTGTTAGTGTGTGTCAGTGTGTGTCAGTGTGTATCAGTGTGTGTCAGTGTGTGTTAGTGTGTGTCAGTGTGTATCAGTGTGTCTCAATGTGTATCAGTGTGTGTCAGTGTGTATCAGTGTGTGTCAGTGTGTGTCAGTGTGTATCAGTGTGTCTCAATGTGTATCAGTGTGTGTCAGTGTGTATCAGTGTGTGTCAGTGTGTGTTAGTGTGTATCAGTGTGTATCAGTGTGTGTTAGTGTGTGTCAGTGTGTGTCAGTGTGTGTTAGTGTGTGTCAGTGTGTCTCAATGTGTATCAGTGTGTGTCAGTGTGTGTCAGTGTGTGTTAGTGTGTATCAGTGTGTCAGTGTGTCAGTGAGTGTTAGTGTATATCAGTGTGTCAGTGTGTATCAGTGTGTGTCAGTGTGTGTCAGTGTGTGTCAGTGTGTATCAGTGTGTGTCAGTGTGTATCAGTGTGTATCAGTGTGTGTCAGTGTGTGTCAGTGTGTATCAGTGTGTCTCAATGTGTATCAGTGTGTGTCAGTGTGTGTCAGTGTGTGTCAGTGTGTATCAGTGTGTCTCAATGTGTATCAGTGTGTGTCAGTGTGTGTTAGTGTGTATAAGTGTGTATCAGTGTGTGTCAGTGTGTATCAGTGTGTGTCAGTGTGTGTGTCAGTGAGTGTCAGTGTGTCAGTGTGAGTCAGTGTGTGTCAGTGTTTGTGTCAGTGTGTATCAGTGTGTGTCAGTGTGTATCAGTGTGTGTCAGTGTGTGTGTCAGTGTGTATCAGTGTGTCAGTGTGTATCAGTGTGTGTCAGTGTGTGTGTCAGTGTGTATCAGTGTGTGTCAGTGTGTATCAGTGTGTGTCAGTGTGTGTGTCAGTGTGTATCAGTGTGTCAGTGTGAGTCAGTGTGTATCAGTGTGTGTCAGTGTGTGTCAGTGTGTGTGTCAGTGTGTATCAGTGTGTGTCAGTGTGTATCAGTGTGTGTCAGTGTGTGTCAGTGTGTGTGTCAGTGTGTGTCAGTGTATGTCAGTGTGTGTTAGTGTGTGTCAGTGTGTATCAGTGTGTGTTAGTGTGTGCCAGTGTGTGTGAGTGTGTGTCAGTGTGTATCAGTGTGTGTTAATGTGTGTCAGTGTGTGTCAGTGTGTGTGTCAGTGTGTGTCAGTGTGTGTCAGTGTGTCAGTGTGTGTTAGTGTGTATCAGTGTGTGTGTCAGTGTGTGTCAGTGTGTATCAGTGTGTGTCAGTGTGTGTCAGTGTGTATCAGTGTGTGTTAGTGTGTGTCAGTGTGTATCAGTGTGTGTCAGTGTGTGTCAGTGTGTATCAGTGTGTATCAGTGTGTGTCAGTGTGTATCAGGGTGTGTCAGTGTGTGTCAGTGTGTGTGTCAGTGTGTGTCAGTGTGTGTTAGTGTGTGTCAGTGTGTGTCAGTGTTTATCAGTGTGTGTTAGTGTGTGTCAGTGTGTGTTAGTGTGTGTCAGTGTGTCTCAATGTGTATCAGTGTGTGTCAGTGTGTATCAGTGTGTGTCAGTGTGTGTCAGTGTGTGTTAGTGTGTATCAGTGTCTCAGTGTGTCAGTGAGTGTTAGTGTGTATCAGTCTGTATCAGTGTGTGTCAGTGTGTATCAGTGTGTCTCAATGTGTATCAGTGTGTGTCAGTGTGTGTCAGTGTGTGTCAGTGTGTGTCAGTGTGTATCAGTGTGTGTTAGTGTGTGTCAGTGTGTGTCAGTGTGTATCAGTGAGTGTCAGTTTTATCAGTGTGTATCAGTGTGTGTCAGTGTGTATCAGTGTGTGTCAGTGTGTGTCAGTGTGTGTCAGTGTGTGTCAGTGTGTGTTAGTGTGTGTCAGTGTGTGTCAGTGTGTATCAGTGAGTGTCAGTTTTATCAGTGTGTATCAGTGTGTGTCAGTGTGTGTGTCAGTGTGTGTCAGTGTGTGTCAGTGTGTATCAGTGTGTGTTAGTGTGTGTCAGTGTGTGTCAGTGTTTATCAGTGTGTGTTAGTGTGTGTCAGTGTGTGTTAGTGTGTGTCAGTGTGTCTCAATGTGTATCAGTGTGTGTCAGTGTGTATCAGTGTGTGTCAGTGTGTGTCAGTGTGTGTTAGTGTGTATCAGTGTCTCAGTGTGTCAGTGAGTGTTAGTGTGTATCAGTCTGTATCAGTGTGTGTCAGTGTGTATCAGTGTGTCTCAATGTGTATCAGTGTGTGTCAGTGTGTGTCAGTGTGTATCAGTGTGTGTTAGTGTGTGTCAGTGTGTGTCAGTGTGTGGTAGGGTGTATCAGTGTGTGTCAGTGTGTATCAGTGTGTGTCAATGTGTATCAGTGTGTGACAGTGTGTGTCAGTGTGTGTTAGTGTGTGTCAGTGTGTCTCGATGTGTATCAGTGTGTGTCAGTGTGTATCAGTCTGTGATAGTGTGTGTCAGTGAGTGTCAGTGTGTATCAGTGTGTATCAGTGTGTGTCAGTGTGTATCAGTGTGTGTCAGTGTGTGTGTCAGTGAGTGTCAGTGTGTCAGTGTGAGTCAGTGTGTGTCAGTGTGTGTCAGTGTTTGTGTCAGTGTGTATCAGTGTGTGTCAGTGTGTATCAGTGTGTGTCAGTGTGTGTCAGTGTGTGTGTCAGTGTGTGTCAGTGTGTGTTAGTGTGTATCAGTGTCTCAGTGTGTCAGTGAGTGTTAGTGTGTATCAGTCTGTATCAGTGTGTGTCAGTGTGTATCAGTGTGTGTCAGTGTGTATCAGTGTGTGTTAGTGTGTGTCAGTGTGTATCAGTGTGTGTCAGTGTGTGTCAGTGTGTGTCAGTGTGTGTGTCAGTGTGTATCAGTGTGTGTCAGTGTGTATCAGTGTGTGTTAGTGTGTGTCAGTGTGTATCAGTGTGTATCAGTGTGTGTTAGTGTGTGTCAGTGTGTATCAGTGTGTATCAGTGTGTGTCAGTGTGTGTTAGTGTGTGTCAGTGTGTGTCAGTATGTGTCAGTGTGTATCAGTGTGTGTCAGTGTGTCTCAATGTGTATCAGTGTGTGTCAGTGTGTGTTAGTGTGTCAGTGTGTGTCAGTGTGTGTCAGTGTGTATCAGTGTGTGTCAGTGTGTCTCAATGTGTATCAGTGTGTGTCAGTGTGTGTCAGTGTGTATCAGTGTGTGTTAGTGTGTGTCAGTGTGTGTCAGTGTGTGGTAGTGTGTATCAGTGTGTGTCAGTGTGTATCAGTGTGTGTCAATGTGTATCAGTGTGTGACAGTGTGTGTCAGTGTGTGTTATTGTGTGTCAGTGTGTCTCGATGTGTGTCAGTGTGTCTCGATGTGTGTCAGTGTGTGTCAGTGTGTCAGTCTGTGATAGTGTGTGTCAGTGAGTGTCAGTGTGTATCAGTGTGTATCAGTGTGTGTCAGTGTGTATCAGTGTGTGTCAGTGTGTGTGTCAGTGAGTGTCAGTGTGTCAGTGTGAGTCAGTGTGTGTCAGTGTGTGTCAGTGTTTGTGTCAGTGTGTATCAGTGTGTGTCAGTGTGTATCAGTGTGTGTCAGTGTGTGTCAGTGTGTGTGTCAGTGTGTATCAGTGTGTGTCAGTGTGTGTCAGTGTGTGTGTCAGTGTGTGTGTCAGTGTGTGTCAGTGTGTATCAGTGTATGTCAGTGTGTGTTAGTGTGTGTCAGTGTGTATCAGTGTGTGTTAGTGTGTGCCAGTGTGTGTCAGTGTGTGTCAGTGTGTATCAGTGTGTGTTAATGTGTGTCAGTGTGTGTCAGTGTGTGTCAGTGTGTGTGTCAGTGTGTGTCACTGTGTGTCAGTGTGTCAGTGTGTGTTAGTGTGTATCAGTGTGTGTGTCAGTGTGTGTCAGTGTGTATCAGTGTGTCAGTGTGTGTCAGTGTGTATCAGTGTGTGTTAGTGTGTCAGTGTGTATCAGTGTGTGTCAGTGTGTATCAGTGTGTGTCAGTGTGTATCAGTGTGTATCAGTGTGTGTCAGTGTGTATCAGTGTGTGTCAGTGTGTGTTAGTGTGTGTCAGTGTGTGTTAGTGTGTGTCAGTGTGTGTCAGTGTGTGTTAGTGTGTCAGTGTGTGTCAGTGTTTATCAGTGTGTGTTAGTGTGTGTCAGTGTGTGTTAGTGTGTGTCAGTGTGTCTCAATGTGTGTCAGTGTGTCAGTGTGTATCAGTGTGTCTCAGTGTGTGTCAGTGTGTGTCAGTGTGTATCAGTGTGTGTCAGTGTGTGTCAGTGTGTATCAGTGTGTCTCAATGTGTATCAGTGTGTGTCAGTGTGTATCAGTGTGTCTCAATGTGTATCAGTGTGTGTCAGTGTGTGTCAGTGTGTGTTAGTGTGTGTCAGTGTGTATCAGTGTGTCAGTGTGTGTTAGTGTGTATCAATGTGTATCAATGTGTGTCAGTGTGTGTTAGTGTGTGTCAGTGTGTGTTAGTGTGTGTCAGTGTGTCTCAATGTGTGTCAGTGTGTCAGTGTGTATCAGTGTGTGTCAGTGTGTGTCAGTGTGTGTTAGTGTGTGTTAGTGTGTATCAGTGTGTCAGTGTGTCAGTGAGTGTTAGTGTGTATCAGTGTGTCAGTGTGTCAGTGAGTGTTAGTGTGTATCAGTGTGTGTCAGTGTGTATCAGTGTGTGTTAGTGTGTGTCAGTGTGTATCAGTGTGTGTCAGTGTGTATCAGTGTGTGTCAGTGTGTATCAGTGTGTGTTAGTGTGTGTCAGTGTGTATCAGTGTGTGTCAGTGTGTATCAGTGTGTATCAGTGTGTGTCAGTGTGTGTCAGTGTGTATCAGTGTGTCTCAATGTGTATCAGTGTGTGTCAGTGTGTGTCAGTGTGTATCAGTGTGTCAGTGTGTGTTAGTGTGTATCAATGTGTATCAGTGTGTGTCAGAGTGTGTTAGTGTGTGTCAGTGTGTGTCAGTGTGTCTCAGTGTGTATCAGTGTGTGTCAGTGTGTATCAGTGTGTGTCAGTGTGTATCAGTGTGTGTCAGTGTGTGTCAGTGTGTGTTAGTGTGTGTCAGTGTGTATCAGTGTGTGTCAGTGTGTGTCAGTGTGTGTCAGTGTGTGTCAGTGTGTATCAGTGTGTCTCAGTGTGTATCAGTGTGTGTCAGTGTGTATCAGTGTGTCTCAATGTGTATCAGTGTGTGTCAGTGTGTGTCAGTGTGTATCAGTGTGTCTCAATGTGTGTCAGTGTGTGTCAGTGTGTGTCAGTGTGTCTCAGTGTGTCTCAGTGTGTGTCAGTGTGTGTCAGTGTGTATCAGTGTATGTCAGTGTGTATCAGTGTGTCTCAATGTGTATCAGTGTGTGTCAGTGTGTATCAGTGTGTGTCAGTGTGTATCAGTGTGTGTCAGTGTGTGTCAGTGTGTATCAGTGTGTCTCAATGTGTATCAGTGTGTGTCAGTGTGTATCAGTGTGTGTCAGTGTGTGTCAGTGTGTATCAGTGTGTATCAGTGTGTGTCAGTGTGTGTCAGTGTGTATCAGTGTGTCTCAGTGTGTGTCAGTGTGTGTCAGTGTGTATCAGTGTGTGTCAGTGTGTGTCAGTGTGTATCAGTGTGTCTCAATGTGTATCAGTGTGTGTCAGTGTGTATCAGTGTGTCTCAATGTGTATCAGTGTGTGTCAGTGTGTGTCAGTGTGTGTTAGTGTGTGTCAGTGTGTATCAGTGTGTCAGTGTGTGTTAGTGTGTATCAATGTGTATCAATGTGTGTCAGTGTGTGTTAGTGTGTGTCAGTGTGTCTCAATGTGTATCAGTGTGTGTCAGTGTGTGTTAGTGTGTGTCAGTGTGTGTCAGTGTGTGTCAGTGTGTGTTAGTGTGTGTCAGTGTGTATCAGTGTGTCTCAATGTGTATCAGTGTGTGTCAGTGTGTGTCAGTGTGTATCAGTGTGTCTCAATGTGTATCAGTGTGTGTCAGTGTGTATCAGTGTGTGTCAGTGTGTGTCAGTGTGTGTTAGTGTGTTTTAGTGTGTGTTAGTGTGTATCAGTGTGTCAGTGTGTCAGTGAGTGTTAGTGTGTATCAGTGTGTATCAGTGTGTGTCAGTGTGTATCAGTGTGTGTCAGTGTGTATCAGTGTGTGTTAGTGTGTGTCAGTGTGTATCAGTGTGTGTCAGTGTGTGTCAGTGTGTATCAGTGTGTATCAGTGTGTGTCAGTGTGTGTCAGTGTGTATCAGTGTGTCTCAATGTGTATCAGTGTGTGTCAGTGTGTGTCAGTGTGTGTCAGTGTGTATCAGTGTGTGTTAGTGTGTGTCAGTGTGTGTCAGTGTGTATCAGTGAGTGTCAGTTTTATCAGTGTGTATCAGTGTGTGTCAGTGTGTGTGTCAGTGTGTGTCAGTGTGTGTCAGTGTGTATCAGTGTGTGTTAGTGTGTGTCAGTGTGTGTCAGTGTGTATCAGTGAGTGTCAGTGTGTGTCAGTGTGTGTCAGTGTGTATCAGTGTGTGTCAGTGTATATCAGTGTGTGTTACTGTGTGTCAGTGTGTGTCAGTGTGTTTCAGTGTATAACAGTGTTTGTCAGTGTGTGTTAGTGTGTGTCAGTGTGTGTCAGTGTGTGTCAGTGTGTATCAGTGTGTGTCAGTGTGTGTCAGTGTATATCAGTGTGTGTCAGTGTATATCAGTGTGTGTTAGTGTGTGTCAGTGTGTATCAGTGTGTGTCAGTGTGTGTTAGTGTGTGTCAGTGTGTATCAGTGTGTCTCAATGTGTATCAGTGTGTGTCAGTGTGTGTCAGTGTGTGTCAGTGTGTGTTAGTGTGTGTCAGTGTGTATCAGTGTGTCTCAATGTGTATCAGTGTGTGTCAGTGTGTGTCAGTGTGTGTTAGTGTGTGTCAGTGTGTATCAGTGTGTCAGTGTGTGTTAGTGTGTATCAATGTGTATCAGTGTGTGTCAGTGTGTGTCAGTGTGTCTCAATGTGTATCAGTGTGTGTTAGTGTGTGTCAGTGTGTATCAGTGTGTGTCAGTGTGTATCAGTGTGTGTTAGTGTGTGTCAGTGTGTGTCAGTGTGTGTCAGTGTGTATCAGTGTGTGTCAGTGTGTATCAGTGTGTGTTAGTGTGTGTCAGTGTGTATCAGTGTGTGTCAGTGTGTGTCAGTGTGTATCAGTGTGTCTCAGTGTGTGTCAGTGTGTGTCAGTGTGTATCAGTGTGTGTCAGTGTGTGTCAGTGTGTATCAGTGTGTGTTAGTGTGTGTCAGTGTGTGTCAGTGTGTGTTAGTGTGTGTCAGTGTGTATCAGTGTGTCAGTGTGTGTCAGTGTGTATCAGTGTGTGTCAGTGTGTGTCAGTGTGTATCAGTGTGTCTCAATGTGTATCAGTGTGTGTCAGTGTGTGTCAGTGTGTGTTAGTGTGTGTCAGTGTGTATCAGTGTGTCAGTGTGTATCAGTGTGTCAGTGTGTGTTAGTGTGTATCAATGTGTATCAGTGTGTCTCAGTGTGTCTCAGTGTGTGTCAGTGTGTGTCAGTGTGTATCAGTGTGTATCAGTGTATGTCAGTGTGTATCAGTGTGTCTCAATGTGTATCAGTGTGTGTCAGTGTGTATCAGTGTGTGTCAGTGTGTATCAGTGTGTGTCAGTGTGTGTCAGTGTGTATCAGTGTGTCTCAATGTGTATCAGTGTGTGTCAGTGTGTATCAGTGTGTGTCAGTGTGTGTCAGTGTGTGTCAGTGTGTGTCAGTGTGTATCAGTGTGTGTCAGTGTGTATCAGTGTGTCTCAGTGTGTGTCAGTGTGTGTCAGTGTGTATCAGTGTGTGTCAGTGTGTGTCAGTGTGTATCAGTGTGTCTCAATGTGTATCAGTGTGTGTCAGTGTGTATCAGTGTGTCTCAATGTGTATCAGTGTGTGTCAGTGTGTGTCAGTGTGTGTTAGTGTGTGTCAGTGTGTATCAGTGTGTCAGTGTGTGTTAGTGTGTATCAATTTGTATCAATGTGTGTCAGTGTGTGTTAGTGTGTGTCAGTGTGTCTCAATGTGTATCAGTGTGTGTCAGTGTGTGTTAGTGTGTGTCAGTGTGTGTCAGTGTGTGTCAGTGTGTGTTAGTGTGTGTCAGTGTGTATCAGTGTGTCTCAATGTGTATCAGTGTGTGTCAGTGTGTATCAGTGTGTCTCAATGTGTATCAGTGTGTATCAGTGTGTCTCAATGTGTATCAGTGTGTGTCAGTGTGTGTCAGTGTGTGTTAGTGTGTTTTAGTGTGTGTTAGTGTGTATCAGTGTGTCAGTGTGTCAGTGAGTGTTAGTGTGTATCAGTGTGTATCAGTGTGTGTCAGTGTGTGTCAGTGTGTGTCAGTGTGTATCAGTGTGTGTTAGTGTGTGTCAGTGTGTATCAGTGTGTGTCAGTGTGTGTCAGTGTGTATCAGTGTGTGTTAGTGTGTGTTAGTGTGTATCAGTGTGTCAGTGTGTCAGTGAGTGTTAGTGTGTATCAGTGTGTATCAGTGTGTGTCAGTGTGTATCAGTGTGTGTCAGTGTGTATCAGTGTGTGTTAGTGTGTGTCAGTGTGTATCAGTGTGTGTCAGTGTGTGTCAGTGTGTATCAGTGTGTATCAGTGTGTGTCAGTGTGTGTCAGTGTGTGTCAGTGTGTCTCAATGTGTATCAGTGTGTGTCAGTGTGTGTCAGTGTGTGTCAGTGTGTATCAGTGTGTGTTAGTGTGTGTCAGTGTGTGTCAGTGTGTATCAGTGAGTGTCAGTTTTATCAGTGTGTATCAGTGTGTGTCAGTGTGTGTGTCAGTGTGTGTCAGTGTGTATCAGTGTGTGTTAGTGTGTGTCAGTGTGTGTCAGTGTGTATCAGTGAGTGTCAGTGTGTGTCAGTGTGTGTCAGTGTGTATCAGTGTGTGTCAGTGTATATCAGTGTGTGTTAGTGTGTGTCAGTGTGTGTCAGTGTGTTTCAGTGTATAACAGTGTGTGTGTCAGTGTGTGTTAGTGTGTGTCAGTGTGTGTCAGTGTGTGTCAGTGTGTATCAGTGTGTGTCAGTGTGTGTCAGTGTGTATCAATGTGTATCAGTGTGTGTCAGTGTGTGTCAGTGTGTCTCAATGTGTATCAGTGTGTGTTAGTGTGTGTCAGTGTGTATCAGTGTGTGTCAGTGTGTATCAGTGTGTGTTAGTGTGTGTCAGTGTGTGTCAGTGTGTGTCAGTGTGTATCAGTGTGTGTCAGTGTGTATCAGTGTGTATCAGTGTGTGTCAGTGTGTATCAGTGTGTGTCAGTGTGTGTCAGTGTGTATCAGTGTGTCTCAGTGTGTGTCAGTGTGTGTCAGTGTGTATCAGTGTGTGTCAGTGTGTGTCAGTGTGTATCAGTGTGTGTTAGTGTGTGTCAGTGTGTGTCAGTGTGTGTTAGTGTGTGTCAGTGTGTATCAGTGTGTCAGTGTGTGTCAGTGTGTATCAGTGTGTGTCAGTGTGTGTCAGTGTGTATCAGTGTGTCTCAATGTGTATCAGTGTGTGTCAGTGTGTATCAGTGTGTCTCAATGTGTATCAGTGTGTGTCAGTGTGTGTCAGTGTGTGTTAGTGTGTGTCAGTGTGTATCAGTGTGTCAGTGTGTGTCAGTGTGTATCAGTGTGTCAGTGTGTGTTAGTGTGTATCAATGTGTATCAATGTGTGTCAGTGTGTGTTAGTGTGTGTCAGTGTGTCTCAATGTGTATCAGTGTGTGTCAGTGTGTGTTAGTGTGTGTCAGTGTGTGTCAGTGTATGTCAGTGTGTGTTAGTGTGTGTCAGTGTGTCTCAATGTGTATCAGTGTGTGTCAGTGTGTGTCAGTGTGTGTCAGTGTGTATCAGTGTGTCTCAATGTGTATCAGTGTGTGTCAGTGTGTATCAGTGTGTGTCAGTGTGTGTCAGTGTGTGTTAGTGTGTGTTAGTGTGTATCAGTGTGTCAGTGTGTCAGTGAGTGTTAGTGTGTATCAGTGTGTATCAGTGTGTGTCAGTGTGTATCAGTGTGTGTCAGTGTGTATCAGTGTGTGTCAGTGTGTATCAGTGTGTGTCAGTGTGTGTCAGTGTGTATCAGTGTGTATCAGTGTGTGTCAGTGTGTGTCAGTGTGTATCAGTGTGTCTCAATGTGTATCAGTGTGTGTCAGTGTGTGTCAGTGTGTGTCAGTGTGTATCAGTGTGTGTTAGTGTGTGTCAGTGTGTGTCAGTGTGTATCAGTGAGTGTCAGTTTTATCAGTGTGTATCAGTGTGTGTCAGTGTGTGTGTCAGTGTGTGTCAGTGTGTGTCAGTGTGTATCAGTGTGTGTTAGTGTGTGTCAGTGTGTGTCAGTGTGTATCAGTGAGTGTCAGTGTATATCAGTGTGTGTTAGTGTGTGTCAGTGTGTGTCAGTGTGTTTCAGTGTATAACAGTGTGTGTGTCAGTGTGTGTCAGTGTGTGTCAGTGTGTGTCAGTGTGTATCAGTGTGTGTCAGTGTGTTTCAGTGTATAACAGTGTGTGTGTCAGTGTGTGTCAGTGTGTGTTAGTGTGTCAGTGTGTATCAGTGTGTGTCAGTGTGTGTCAGTGTGTGTCAGTGTGTGTCAGTGTGTATCAGTGTGTCAGTGTGTGTTAGTGTGTATCAATGTGTATCAGTGTGTCAGTGTGTGTCAGTGTGTCTCAATGTGTATCAGTGTGTGTTAGTGTGTGTCAGTGTGTATCAGTGTGTGTCAGTGTGTATCAGTGTGTGTTAGTGTGTGTCAGTGTGTGTCAGTGTGAGTCAGTGTGTATCAGTGTGTGTCAGAGTGTATCAGTGTGTGTTAGTGTGTGTCAGTGTGTATCAGTGTGTGTCAGTGTGTGTCAGTGTGTATCAGTGTGTATCAGTGTGTGTCAGTGTGTATCAGTGTGTGTCAGTGTGTGTCAGTGTGTGTTAGTGTGTGTCAGTGTGTGTTAGTGTGTGTCAGTGTGTGTCAGTGTGTGTCAGTGTGTTAGTGTGTGTCAGTGTGTGTCAGTGTTTATCAGTGTGTGTCAGTGTGTGTCAGTGTGTGTCAGTGTGTCTCAATGTGTTTCAGTGTGTGTCAGTGTGTGTCAGTGTGTGTCAGTGTGTATCAGTGTGTGTCAGTGTGTGTCAGTGTGTGTTAGTGTGTGTCAGTGTGTCAGTGTGTCAGTGAGTGTCAGTGTGTATCAGTGTGTGTCAGTGTGTATTAGTGTGTCAGTGTGTGTCAGTGTGTATCAGTGTGTGTTAGTGTGTGTCAGTGTGTATCAGTGTGTCAGTGTGTGTCAGTGTGTATCAGTGTGTGTCAGTGTGTGTCAGTGTGTATCAGTGTGTCTCAATGTGTATCAGTGTGTGTCAGTTTGTGTCAGTGTGTGTCAGTGTGTATCAGTGTGTGTCAGTGTGTGTCAGTGTGTGTCAGTGTGTATCAGTGTGTCTCAATGTGTGTCAGTGTGTGTCAGTGTGTGTCAGTGTGTGTCAGTGTGTCTCAATGTGTATCAGTGTGTGTCAGTGTGTATCAGTGTGTCTCAATGTGTATCAGTGTGTGTCAGTGTGTGTCAGTGTGTGTTAGTGTGTCTCAATGTGTATCATTGTGTGTCAGTGTGTGTTAGTGTGTGTCAGTGTGTCTCAATGTGTATCAGTGTGTGTCAGTGTGTGTCAGTGTGTGTCAGTGTGTATCAGTGTGTGTCAGTGTGTGTCAGTGTGTGTCAGTGTGTATCAGTGTGTCTCAATGTGTATCAGTGTGTGTCAGTGTGTATCAGTGTGTCTCAATGTGTATCAGTGTGTGTCAGTGTGTGTCAGTGTGTATCAGTGTGTATCAGTGTGTCTCAATGTGTATCAGTGTGTCAGTGTGTATCAGTGTGTCTCAATGTGTATCAGTGTGTGTCAGTGTGTGTCAGTGTGTGTCAGTGTGTCTCAATGTGTATCAGTGTGTGTCAGTGTGTATCAGTGTGTCTCAATGTGTATCAGTGTGTGTCAGTGTGTGTCAGTGTGTGTTAGTGTGTCTCAATGTGTATCATTGTGTGTCAGTGTGTGTTAGTGTGTGTCAGTGTGTCTCAATGTGTATCAGTGTGTGTCAGTGTGTGTCAGTGTGTGTCAGTGTGTATCAGTGTGTGTCAGTGTGTGTCAGTGTGTGTCAGTGTGTATCAGTGTGTCTCAATGTGTATCAGTGTGTGTCAGTGTGTATCAGTGTGTGTCAGTGTGTATCAGTGTGTGTCAGTGTGTGTCAGTGTGTATCAGTGTGTCTCAATGTGTATCAGTGTGTGTCAGTGTGTGTCAGTGTGTATCAGTGTGTCTCAATGTGTATCAGTGTGTGTCAGTGTGTGTCAGTGTGTGTTAGTGTGTATCAATGTGTATCAGTGTGTGTCAGTGTGTGTTAGTGTGTGTCAGTGTGTCTCAATGTGTATCAGTGTGTGTCAGTGTGTGTTAGTGTGTGTCAGTGTGTGTTAGTGTGTGTTAGTGTGTGTCAGTGTGTATCAGTGTGTGTCAGTGTGTATCAGTGTGTGTTTGTGTGTATCAGTGTGTGTTAGTGTGTGTCAGTGTGTATCAGTGTGTATCAGTGTGTGTCAGTGTGTGTCAGTGTGTGTCAGTGTGTGTCAGTGTGTATCAGTGTGTGTCAGTGTGTGTCAGTGTGTATCAGTGTGTGTCAGTGTGTGTCAGTGTGTCAGTGTGTATCAATGTGTATCAGTGTGTATCAGTGTGTGTCAGTGTGTCAGTATGTATCAGTGTGTGTCAGTGTGTATGTGTGTATCAGTGTGTGTTAGTGTGTATTAGTGTGTGTTTGTGTGTATCAGTGTGTATCAGTGTGTATCAGTGTGTGTCAGTGTGTATCAGTGTGTATCAGTGTGTGTTAGTGTTTGTTAGTGTGTATCAGAGTTTTGTGTAACCGTCTTTGTTTAAGAACATGTCAAAACAAACATTAGTGTCTAATGAAGAATTGCGTGTAATAACCTACAGCACGGTCTACAGAAGAGCTCTGTCAGAGAACTTGACATCAGCATGTAGGACCAAGTAAAAACACTGACCTGAGGAGCGTTAGAGATTCTTCTCCACTTTCAGATGAAATGAAAGGTTTCTTTCACTCTTCAGAACCATAAATCCAGTTTAAATCCCACTGACCACTGACCACTGACCACTGACCAACATGCTGAAGAGTCCCTTATTGTAGAATATACTCATTTGTTGCTTTCTCAGTAATCCGTTAGTCTCTGAAGTGAATTCTGTACGCTGGTAATCTCCACACACACACACACACACACACACACACACTCTCTCTCTCTCTCTCTCTCTCTCTCTCTCACACATACACACACACACACTCTCTCTCTCTCTCTCTTTCTCTCTCTCTCTCTCACACACACACACACACACGCTCTCTCTCTCTCTCTCTCTCTGTTACATGCTCATGTCCTAGAATACTGTGTATCAGTCGCGGGGGTGAGAGAGAGAAGAAGAGAAAGAGAGAGCGGGTTAGAGAGGGAGAGAGAGAGAGAGAGAGAGAGAGAGAGCAGGCAGTGAGTCCATTTGATCTGTAGCTGAAGCTGACCTGTAGAGGTCCTGGTCAGTCATGCTGGTCTGGTAAAACACCCTGACTGTAAGAACAGACACAGTGACAGGGGAGCTGGATGATGATACACCAAGCTGCAGCCTGACGTCAGAGACTGATCGAAGTTTCAGCTATTGGGCAGAAAACACACACAGACACACACACACACACACTACACAGTGTTAATCACACACACACACACACTACACACACACACACACTACACAGTGTTAATCACACACACACACTACACACACACACACTGCACAGTGTTAATCACACACACACACACACACTACACACACACACTACACAGTGTTAATCACACACACACACACACACACTACACACACACACTACACAGTGTTAATCACACACACACACACACACACACACTACACACACACACTAGACAGTGTTAATCACACACACACACAGACACACACACACACACACACTACACAGTGTTAATCACACACACACACACACTAGATAGTGTTGATCACACACACACACTAGACAGTGTTAATCTCTCTCTCACACACACACACACACACTAGAGAGTGTTAATCACACACACACACACACACTAGAGAGTGTTAATCACACACACACACACACTAGACAGTGTTAATCTCTCTCACACACACACACACACACACTAGAGAGTGTTAATCACACACACACACACACACTAGAGAGTGTTAATCACACACACACACTAGAGAGTGTTAATCACACACACACACACACACACAGATGACATCAGAGGATAAATGTATATCAGGAGATTTGTTTGTATTAATCATGGTTTGTGTATTTGTGATATGTGTGTTCAAACTCACACACACACACACACACACTACACAGTGTTAATCACACACACACACACACACACACACAAACACACGCACACACACACACACAGAAATAGAGTGTGTGTCTCTGTCACGTTCTCTCTTGCCTGAGGGACTATAACAGGGATGTTTATATAACTCTGTCCTCTATAGAGTGGATCAAACACACACACACACGTACAACACATCCCCATACACACAGCTGTGTGTGTGTGTGTGTGTGTGTGTACTGCCGTCACTCTCCTGATGATGTATTATCACTGTATTCTATCTCTCTGGTCTGTATGAAGTGATGACTGGTTAGTAATTGGCATCTGTCTCTCCAGACCCTACCTGCTCCAGGGGTTCCAGAGGAGCAGCTAAAATGTTGCTATGGAAATGTGTGTGTGTGTGTGTGTGTGTATGTAAGAGAGAGGGTAAATTATATGGTAGAGCATCTCCTGCTCAGCTCTCAGTGGGCAGGTGGGAGTGAAAAACCACATGTATGACACGAGTGAAAGCCACTGCAGGAGTGTGTGGGAGGAGAGAGAGAGAGAGAGAGAGAGAGAGAGAGGGAGGGGGGGCAGAGAGAGAGAGACATGGTGTGCACACCTCATTTCAGTAGTTAAATCAGGTCCAGTTCTAACACTTCAGGCTATCAGACACATGGCTCTGTGCTTCACTCCTCCAGAAGAATCTCCTTATTACAGACGAGGATCTTCACCATGGAGATTAGTCACTCTCAGACCCAGAAAACACACACACTCTCATATCTAAACCAGGGGGTATCCAGGTGCAGGGTTTCATCTCAACCGGTCAGTAGCCACAGCTGACCTCACCTGTTTAATCAGCTGTTGTGTTGTGTGGTCTGCTTTCTTCAAATCAAACCCTGCAGTCAGACACCAGGGCTCTAGACCATTCCAGTATACTTACAGCATCTCATTACACATATACACTAAATGACCAGACGTCTGTCTGTACCTGAGTACTGGAAATCCCAGAGCAGAATACTGGGAATTAATACGGAGCCTGTGATGGTCTGATCAGCTCCAGTCTTCCGGAAGGTTGTCCACTAGATGTTGGAGTGTGTCTGTGGGGATCAGTGGTCATTCAGCTGCAAGAGCATTAGTGAGATCAGACTCTGATGGTCAGGGGGCACTTACTTTTGGCCAAACAGTGTACACTCCTCACACATCCTGGATGGATCCTGATCATCATACAGTCTGGAGAGTCTCCTTACCCTACACACTATTAGGACCCGATTTGTGTAGCAGCAGACCTCCTTGGATCAGCAGGAACAGATCCCACAGTAAGTGTGGTCAGATACCTACTGTACATTCAGGAGTTGACCTGTGAGAGTCTGTGATCATACCACAGTAACACTGAGGAAACTTTCAAAAGCTGCACTGCTTAAGCTCTAACCCTAACCATGTCCTGCCCACAGGCCGAGAGATCTCAGAGGCTCTTCGTGAGTAGTAACCTGTGGAAGAACATCTCCAGCATCTCAAAGCTGACCTTCTTTACTGAAATCCTGAAGTCCTGAGGAAGAGTGGTCACACATTCAAATCACTATCCACATTCAAATCAGTGACAACATTTAACCCTTCACACACACACACACACACACACATACACACACACACACACACACACACACACACATACACACACACACACACACACACACACATACACACATACACACACACACACACACACATACACACATACACACACATACACACATACACACACACACACACACACATACACACATACACACACATACACACATACACACATACACACACATACACACATACACACACATACACACACACACATACACACACACACACACACATACACACACACACACAATGCTAATTAGTCAACATGGACACCAGACCAGGCAGTGTGAGTCCTTTGCTGTTGACCCTTTACATTAAGGAGCCACTGGTGCTGCAGGAACATGAACTCCCTCAGGACAGTGGAGTGAGGTTCCTGCTCTTTACAGATGACCTGCTGCACTCATCTTCTACCTTTTACATAAGGAGATTCAGAACTGTGAAGGAACAAAGAAAAATTAATCTTACAGAACTGAGATGATTAATCCTGTTTGGTGTAAATTATCTGGCAGTGTAATGACCCCACAGGAACATCTGCCCCTGACAGTGCTGAAGCTCCATGATGTGATCTAACACAACAGAACACTTGACTCTGTCTCCCTCTGCTGGTCAGGGAAGGACTTTACTGTAGTGTGTTTCTGGATGAATGAGGTCCAGTAAAACAAAGGCTCTCTAGTCTCCTCAGGACAGTACTGATTTACTAAAGGACTTCATTTCACATTTGCTGTCCATCTCTTTCTTTTTTATTACTCTCTCTGTCCATCTCACGCTCTGGAAGTCCTCTATTCTCTCTGGAATATTCGATACTGCATCTGGTGTTGATCATGATAAGCTCTGTCTGCTCCTGGGTCATGTTTTTGATTGTTTCCTGCTTTTTCACTTTTCCTGTAGAATCTCAGTAGGGTTGAGATCCTTTGGCCATTTTGGAGTGTATTCATTTGTTTACATGATCTAAATATGTTCTCACACTGTGAATGCTGACAGAACTTGATGATTTTTTGGACTTTACTATATTAGTATAGTGATGTTGTAGATCCATACAAACCACCAAAGAGAGTAATGACCTGGACATCACGCATCGTCTGAGATTTCCTTTAATTCTGCTGTGAGACATTGACTTCTACCCAATTAAACCAACGTCTTAGCTCCAGAGTCCTCACTGTTCCTCACACTGAGTTTATTCATCTACATTTACCAGATGTCCTTCTTCAGAGTCACAGAGTTTTGAAGTCTCTATAAATAAACATACGCAGTTTGTCCCAGATGAAGAATACTGTGAGTCTGTAAGTGTGTTTGGAGGAAACAGCACAGAAACACATAAACAAGAAACAAATAAACGCTAGTTTAGGTTTTTCAGTAAGCACTAGGTCTTCACCCGGGGTTTGAGGTCAGTGACTCAGCTGTTTGGACTTCCAGAGGAAGTTCACTCCACCAGAACAGAGAAGAGTCTAGGTGTTTCTCTATCCTGTACCCTGAGAGATGGTGGAGCAGTGCTGGAAGATCTGAGGAAGTGGGGTGCAGTGTGAGGAGTCATTAGAGCTTTTCACTGCTATTCATGTTCAGAACTTCAGATCATCCATAAGACACAGCATCATGACATCATTTCCCCCTCCATATATGGACACTGTATCCTAGCTTCAGTGGCCACATCAGTCTGCTTCTTCCTCCATGTTGTTGCTCCTAGATCAAGTGTGAATGTGAGCATGAGGCAGAGGAATGTTCTGGAATCTGCCATGACTCTGAGGTTCTCTCCTACCTCTGATGGGGTACTGATGCTTTCAGAGGGTCATAAATGCTGGAGTTCCTCGACTCCTGACTCACAGGTGCACTAGATGTTCAGCAGAAGATCTATTAAGGAGTTAGGGTGTTATATAGTAGGTGCTGTTTGATAAATTTCACTGTGCTGTAATGTATATGTGACAAATAAAGGCTACTGAACTTATGCTAATCACTATAAACACACTACACTCCTGTGTGAATGGTGTCCTGTCACTTTATGAAGCTTCTGGGTTTTTTCTTGGGTGAAGGAACTCCTCTGCGTTTGAGAGGAAGTAGGTTCCATCAGCCACATCACTTACTGACCTCATGCACAGGCAGGGACAGTGTTGCCAGATCGGGAGGGTTCCCGCCCAATTCGGCTCCTTTTGCTCATGTCTAACAGGAATAAATGCATTGGGCAGTTGATAAAATTTGGGCTATTTTTTGATGCAACTGGTGGGTTTTTATTTTTTACTATAAACAAGGTATTTTATTAATTAATTTAATTTTACAAACTTTAAAGTATAAAATGAAGTATAAAATGTAATGTTGAGGTTTTAATAATATGATTCAGCCAATAAGGTTGAGGAGAGTCCTGTCCAGTCAGACTTCCTGATTAGTGGGATGTTGTAATCGTTGTAGTCGTTAAGCCAAACTCAAAGTTGTTAGCAAAGCTGTGTTTTTACCATCATCATGCCACAGAGAGGTAGATATAAAAAGTCTTACAGAAAAGAATGGGAGAGCGACCCGTCTCTAAAAATATGGAGTTCACCTGAGCTAGGTGATGAGTCAAAGGCATTTTGTAAATCCTGTCCATCAGAAATCAGAGCACAGATAAATGATTTAAGGGAACATGCTAACACAAAAAAACACAAATCACGCTGTGCTCCAAGTGTTAAAGCTCTTACTGTGTCAGCGGGAGCAGCAGGTCAGTGTCTGACCAAGGATGACCAAAAGCACCGTGAAATTAGAATCACTGCCTACATCGCTTGTCACACTTCAATAAATGGTGGATCATTTGTCAGATATTTTTACAGATGGGAATGTTCCAAATGCACCGGACAAAGTGCACAGCCGTTATCAAATCTGTCCTCACACCACACTTCAGAGAAGAACTTGTGGAGGACATCGGCGAGTCTGAATATTCCCTGTATATCCCAGAATGGTCTGCAGATGAAAAACATGATGGGCATTGCCACAGACAGTGCCAGTGTAATGGTTGTTAAACACCATTCTGTATTCACCCTGCTCAAACAAACGCAGCCACACCTACAGCTTATTCACAATAAAGCAATGCAGCTTCTTCTGAGCAACATCGAATACATGTTTAGAGAAACCTACAACTGGTTTGCTCACTCAGCAAAGCGGCAGTATGACTATAAGTATATATACTAGACTATTAATAACGGGGGCTTGTGATGGCTGACTGTATTGACCATATTGTAGATCAAAAAGATGCCCACACACTGCACTGTAACATAGCTTCAGGTTCAGACCACTGCTCAGCTTCTGAAGGAGATGTACAATGACAAATAACAAAACTAATCTTCTTTACTTGTACTTCATCCTATTCTGATGGAAATCACTGACACATTCACAGGAGCTGTGAATAAATGCTTTCAGTTGGAAACCAGAAACACCAGTCTGGCATCTTCCTCTCCCCTCTGGATGTGGACCTGGGTACCACTTTTATGGACCAACTGTAGAAAAGCAGGTTAGCCCTCGACATAAATGAGAGAACTGCTTCATGCTGTATGGATTTTCTGAAGGAACAGCAGTACCAATTGCACTTACCTGCTTCACTGGAAATGTTGTGCAAACTGGTGCTCCTGTGCCCAAAATCCCTTATGTCCACTTTAAATAGACCTGGAGTAACAGACTTCCCAGCTGATCTTTTCTCATGCCCGACTGATGCATTAGAATCACAATGGAGGAATGTGGCATCAGTAGGCTTCTCTGATGAGCAGGACATTGACCAGTTCTGGCTGGAAGTCGAAGTGTTTAAAGATGCAGGAGGACACAAGTGTTTCCAGGAATCAGCACAGGGTGCTATAAGACTTCTTGTTTCCAATGCCCATGTCGATCCAGCATTTTCTCTGGTCTCACTTTTGAAAGATGACACTAGAAATCACATGGGACTACCACTACTCTCCAGCATCATGGACGTGTGTACTGACCTGGCCAGAAATAGTTGGACCTCTGCAACTTTCAGACCTCTCCGGCAGTTTGTGGAGAGATTTGACTCAATGATGTATTAATCACTGTGCTTGAGACAGAGTTTGTTCTATAATATTTCAGGAGACGTTCTCATCAGTTCTGTACATTAAAAGATTCTCTACATTAAAGTCCCTATGAAAATGTAATCGTGTTTATACACTATTATTCTGCTGTACAATTCTGATCTCATGTTTAATGCTTAAATAAAACATATACAGGTAGCGTAGTGTGTGTGTGTGTGTGTGTGTGTTTAAATAGTGCCCTAACCTTAACCCATTTGTTTTGGGTTTTCTGGTTGTTATTGTATTTGTTTGAAGTGGGGGGTTTAAGCTGTAGCTGGACTGGAGAGCTTCAGTCCAATCTGGCAACTCTGGTCGGGCGGAGAGGAGCGCGCTCGCGCAGGACAGATGTTTATTTCTGGTGATTAACGGCAGATCTGTGACGGAAGTTCAGAACATAGCCCGAGCCTGACCGAGAGCACGCGCTCCTTTCCTCCAGAGTGACCGCAGCGGCGCTGAGGGAAAGTTTCCAGGCGGTAATCTGTCCTCGAGACTCGGGGACATCAGCTCGAGCACAGCCTCCTGCACCGCGCCGTTATTGATCACTTTAACTCTTTATTCCCGGTTATTTTGTTGTTGTTTATTAAAAGACTCCAGGATGAACGTGTTCCGTCTGGCCGGTGACGTGTCGCATCTCCTCGCCATCATCATCCTCTGCATGAAGATGTGGAGGTCCAAGTCCTGCGCAGGTAACACCTCAACTCCCGGGGCGCGCGTGCACACACACACACACACACACACTGGGGAACAACTAATAGTCTACACACACACACACTTACACACACAGTGTTTGTGTTGGAGTGTTACTGTGTGTTAGAGAGTGTGTTAGTGTGTGTGTGTGTGTGTGTCTGTGTTAGTGTGTGTAAGAGTGTTAGTGTGTGTTAGACAGTGTGTTTGTGTGTGTTTGTGTGTGTATTTTGTGTGTGTTGGTGTGTGTTTGTGTATGTTTGTGTGTGTGTGTGTGTGTGTGTGTAGTAGTGGGGATCTGGAATGAAGGCAAACTGTTTGTTTTGTGTAAAAGAAAACTCAAAAGCATAAATGGTTCTTGAAAAAGCTTACCAACTATTTTGAAGAATCAAAAGGATTTTCTTGCAAAGTCCGCCTTGAAAATGTATTTGTAAGGACGTCTGTGACCAAATCCATTTCTTCTCCTCTGTCAGCCATTGTGAGTTAAAATAATATATATATATATATATGTTATTTACTTTGTGTGGTTCTGCCTCCAGTGTTGTATGAAGTACCCAAAAGCCCCACTTGAGTAAAAGTACAGGTATTCTGTTAGAAAATGACTCGAGTAAAAGTTAAAGTCAACCATTATAATTCTACCTGAGTAAAAATCTTAAAGTATCTGAAATAAACTGTACTTAAGTATCAAAAGTAGTATTTTCATGAATGTAAAAGTAGAAGTAAATTAATAAAAAAGTAAGACTGTAATAATTTAGAGAATTATGAATTTTATTCTGTTTTGCTTTCTTTCTTAAATTTCTCAATCAGTGCAGCACCAAAAAATAAGACTTGCATGAAATAAAGAAGAGGCCTTTAGAACTGTATTGTAATGAAGTGTACAGTATCAGTGTCTCCATACCTGTGAGCTTGTAACTAAGGCCATGTCCACTCGAACCCGGGGATTTTTAAGAAGGGAGATTTTTCTCTGTGTTTTGACCTTTCGTCCACATGCTAATGCAGTTTGAGGTCGGTGAAAACGGAGCTTTTGGAAAACTCCTTCCAAAGTGGAGATTTTCCAGAACTCTCCGTTTTCAGTGGTGTTGTGTGGACAGGGGAACAGAGATTCTGACGAATTGACCTCATTGTCTGTGAGCCGGTCTCCTTGATTTTCTGAGCTTTACGTGAACTACTGACTGTGTTAACGTTGTTTACTGGACTTTTACATGCGTGTATAAACACACACAGTTACTCACACATTACGGTCATGAACAGAGGGAGGGAATGTAATACAGAGCTCACTGCTGCATACAGAACTCCCACAACACACACAGTGATGGCGGTTTTGGACGAGACCCGGTCCGACTTCTACATTCTACAATGTTAGAGAGTGTGTGTTTAGTGTGTCTGTGTTAGAGTGTGTGTTAGAGTGTGTGTGTGTTAGTGTGTGTGCGTGTTAGTGTGTGTTACAGTGTGTTAGAGTGTGTGTGTTAGTGTGTGTGTGTGTGTGTGTGCTGGTACTGCTCTATAACCACTATGTAGTGCACTAGATATCTGTTAATGATGAGAGAAGAGTGTGTAAGTGTGTAATAACTCTCTGTGTGTGTGTGTGTGTGTGTGTGTGTGTGTAGGTATCTCAGGGAAGTCCCAAGTGCTTTTTGCGTTGGTCTTCACCACCAGATATCTGGACCTGTTCACTTCCTTCATCTCTCTGTACAACACCATCATGAAGGTAACACACACACATATGTATACATATACACTCTCCCTCTCTCTCTATCTGTGCGTGTATGTTTGGGCGCGTGTGTGTTTTGGCGCGTGTGTGTTTTGGCGCGTGTGTGTTTGGACACACGCTTTGTGCTGGGAACATGGAGAAGGTGGATGATAGCGTGTACGAGTCTCTCACACGGCAGCATGGTGTGAGGATTGTGTGTAACGTTAGCGTGGAGGAGTGTGTGTTGGCGGTCGGGAAGGTGGTAGGAGATTACAGCAACATTTTAGCTGCCTCCCGTATGAACAGTGAACAGTGAACAGTGCTATTGTCCTTTTTCTGAACTCCGTTAATAAGGTTAATGAGATTGTAAAGCAGTAAGTGGTCATTAATGTTTCCCTGGTAACGGTGCTTCCTCTCAGTACTCCATCAAAGAAAATAATTTTGTCAAACGTTCCTCCTTTTCTGAAAAATGACACCATCACAAAGAGCTCTCCCGCTATGGCAAAATGGTTTCTCCTATAAGAAAGATCCACATGGGCAGTAAAGCACCAGAGTTAAGGAACTCAAAGATTCTCAAAGTTTCCTTTAGGAGACTGGTGTACATGGTGCTAAATAATGGGGTGGAGGAGCTGGACTTAGCGGTGAAATTAAGCGTGGGTGGCTTTGACTACAACGTGTTCGTGACTACTGACTCTGGCATGAAATGTTTTAACTGTGGTAAATCAGGACACTTGGTTCGTGCATGTCCAGAGAAGGTTAAAATGAATGGGGCGACAGACAGGCAGGCTGAGCAGACCAGGCCAGATGTTCATAGTGGTGATACTGAGGGAAACCCCTTTTTATCAAGGGATTTTTAGAGTTTTTAACCATTTCAGAGTGCAGAAGGAGGACTGTTCATCACTGTGCTGGCTTCTTGATGAACCTCTCATCCATGGCGCTCGGCTGGATGTCACGAGCGGGATCTCTCCAGCCCTAACCAGAGCGTTGATCTCCACGAGGACTGTGACACTGCGACAGATGGTGCAACTGTCAGGACCGGACTTTACTCACTCAAACCATGTAGCAACATGGCTTGGGGTGAAGTCTGTGTGTATGATTGCACAGCTTTTACAGAGGTGGAAGTCAGCACTTACATCTGAGGAGCACATGCAGCTCAGGGACTACTGCGCTGGGGTGGTCAGCTCTGAGGAGGGTGAGCCCAGTCCAGTCCTAACTATTGTATCCAATCTGTCAGAGGTCTCAGGTCCCCTCCAGGGTGATAGGGAAAGAACAGCTATAGGCCTCAACATAGCCTCGGGTAAGAGCCTCTACAAACTGTGTGTGAAAGTTTATAATAAGAGATGGTTAGACGGGAGGGCAGACACGCCCTGGCGCAGTGTCCTTGGGCTGAATGATGATATAAAGCCAGAGTGGTGAACATTGTATAAACCACCGTTAACTAAAGGCCTGGTCACACTACAAGACTTTAACCGTCTGCAGATCGCTTTGCTGTTCAGACTACATGACTTCACTGTATGTCTTTTTGTCCTTGTGGTGTTCACACTACGCAACGCTTCATAAATGATCCACAAGAGGGCGTCGCACACCACACCATCTGACAACAACTCTGTTGACTTGCTCTCTCATTGGCTGGAGGTCGTAGCTACAATTGACACCACGTGATGTGGAGTCGGCCGACCGTCCCAGATATTTAACATGTCAGATATCTGGATTTTGTCTGCGACACGTCAGCGAGCCTCTTTGAGGCGTCGTTGAGTAGATCACACATAAAGATTGCCGAGCGCTATATATATATATATATCTCCCTCTCTCTCTCTCTCTCTCTCTCTCTCTCTCTCTCTATCTATCTATTCCCCCCCTCTCTCTCTTTCTCTCTCTCTCTCTCTCTCTCTCTCTATCTATCTATCTATCCCCCCCCCGCCCCCCTCTCTCTCTCTCTCTCCCTCTCTATCTCTCCCACTGCCCCCCCACAGGTATCGTTCCTGGTCCTGGCCTACTCCACAGTGTTCCTGGTCTACATACACTACAGGAACTCCTATGACAGTGAGAATGACTCGTTCCGTGTGGAGTTCTTACTGGTTCCTGTTACTGGGCTCTCCTTCCTGGAGAACTACGCCTTCACCCCCCTGGAGGTACACACACACACACACTCTGACTTACACACACACACACACTCTGACTTACACACACACACACACACACACTCTGACTTACACACACACACACACACACTCTGACTTACACACACACACACACACACACACACACACACTCTGACTTACACACACACACACACACACACTCTGACTTACACACACACACACACACTCTGACTTACACACACACACACACACACACACTCTGACTTACACACACACACACACACACTCTGACTTACACACACACACACACACACTCTGACTTACACACACACACACACACACTCTGACTTACACACACACACACACACACTCTGACTTACACACACACACACACACACACACACTCTGACTTACACACACACACACACACACACTCTGACTTACACACACACACACACACACACACTCTGACTTACACACACACACACACACACACTGACTTACACACACACACACACACACTCTGACTTACACACACACACACACACACACACACTCTGACTTACACACACACACACACACACACTCTGACTTACACACACACACACACACACACTCTGACTTACACACACACACACACACACACTCTGACTTACACACACACACAGTGATAAGGTCATTTTGAACTGCTGTATTCTCATAGGGTTTCATCTCACCTGTGATATACAGCTCTCATTAAACATATATATATATTCATTACTACAGGAAGTGAAGCTGGACAGGAAGCAGCAGAGTTCACTGGAACCTGTGGAGAGTCCACTGTGTGTAGCTAGAACAGTTAGCACATATTGCTAATCTACTCTGTGTAGCTAGCACAGTTAGCTCATATTGATAATTCCCTCTAAGGAGGAAGCTTGTCCACAGTTTATTGAAGACACTGATCCTTTGCGTTTAGCCGCTCGGCTACAACAGTTTCTGTTTCCAGTGAAACACACTGGACAGACAACATTCACTACATGCCACTGAGAGACAGGCTACGAGCCAGAAGAGCACCTGGTGACCTGCTAGCTTAGCGTTAACGAGAACAGGATGTACATGTACCTCCTCACACTGTGTTATTGGTGTTGTTGTAGATCCTGTGGACGTTCTCCATCTACCTGGAGTCGGTGGCCATCTTACCACAGCTCTTCATGATCACCAAGACGGGCGAGGCCGAGTCCATCACCACACACTACCTGTTCTTTTCAGGACTGTACCGCGCCCTCTACCTGGCTAACTGGGTGTGGCGCTACCAAATGGAGGGCTTCTACGACCAGATCGCCGTCGTCTCTGGAGTTGTGCAGTTGTGCATCCTCGTCTCTGGACTTGTGCAGAACATCTACTTGTCCCAGATGAAGAATACAGTGAGTCTAAAAGTGTGTTTGGAGGAAACACAGACACACTTTTATTAAAACAAGAAACAAATAGTTTAAGTTGTTCAGTAAGCGCTAAGTCTTCAAATGGGGTCTGAAGATGGTCGGTGATGTGACATGGGCTGAAATGATTCCTCGAGTAATTCAAATACAAATAATCTTAGAGGTAAATAAGCTGCCTCAAAGCTTCATTCAGTATATTTACTGTACCTACACACAGAGCACTGCGTTTCCCCACGGACCATTATTACTGACGCACAACCTGCCGCTAAACTCGGGGAGAAAACAGCGAGGGGCAAGAAGATTCAGGCCAAAGAAAACAGCAGAAAGTTTTTAATATTTGGAATCATCTCAAACTAAAACACAGAAAGCTCTGTACAGTGTGATTACTGGGAGACTGAACTGGTGTACCACAACACTACAGGTTCCATACTTCAACATCTCACTCACACACAGTCCCCGAGACACTGACCACCGAGTCCACACAAGATTCACACTTAGCATAAATCAATATAATTGCTAGTTGAAATGAAGGCAGTATAAATGTCTGTGGATTGTGGCTACATGTAGTGACTATTTAAGACAGTATCAGTATGGTGGCTAGTTATGATGTCCCTAATTTAGCTAAGTTTCATAAAAGCTTAACCGTCATTTATTTTGTTAGCTTCACTCTCTCTCTGTCACACACACACCAGTATGTAGGGAGACATTTAAGAGGGTTTATTCTCCAAATATCTCTAATTTCATGTTACAGAAAAATGTGTTAAGAGATTTGATGTGTATGGACTCTTGTTCTTGTTCCAAGTTTCCTTCCTGTCCACTAACTTTTGCCTCTTACAAAAACCACAAAGTCTTCCAGGAAGACAGTAAAGGCTTATGTCCTGCTTGAGCTGTAGTTAGACTAAAAACTTTTTATAAATAGGAAACGACTTAGTTGTTAATTTTAAGAGACCTGTCTTATTTTCTCTTACATATTTAGTATTCCTCTTTAATAAAGAAACAGTACTTCTTATCTGATTACTCGATTCATCCATGGAATACTCGATTACTAAAATAATCCACAGCTGCAGCCCTAGATGTGACTCTAGAGGAAGTTCCCTCCACCAGCTCAGTGCCAGAACAGAGAAGAGTCTAGATGTTTCTCTACCCTGTTTGATGATCTTAAACCCGTCCTAAACCCAGCACCAGGATGAAGTTGATACCAGCAGACATTGTGGTGTGACATCAGAGAAAACCATCAGAGATATTGAAACTGTAATAAATGGCAAAGACTGGATTTAGATTGAGATGAGGATGTGCTTTAGAGAGAGAGTGTGTGTGTGTGTGTGTGTGTGTGTGTGTGTGTGAACTACTGATTACTCTATTAGACTTAATAACCTGATTTATTGGTGTTTTTGTGTAGCAGGGTGGTGGTAGCTCACATGGTTAAGGTTCTGGGTCACTGACCGGAAGCTCGGGGTTCAAGCCCCAGTACTGCCAAGCTGTCACCATGGGCCCCTGAGCAAGGCCCCTAAACCCACTGTGCTCCAGACGCACTGCATCATGACTGACCCTAACCTCTAAGGATGGGATATGTGATGAGAATTTCACTGTGCTGTAATGTATATGTGACAAATAAAGGCTACTGAACTTATGCTAACCACTATAAACACACTACACTCCTGTGTGAATGGTGTCCTGTTCAGAGGTGTAAAAAATACTCAAATATGTTACTCAATGAAAGTACAAGTACAGAGTGAAAACTTTACTCAGTAAAAAGTAGAAGTATCTGCCCAGAAACACACTTGAGGAAAAGTACTTGAGTATTAAAGTAAGAGTAACAGCAATAACTAGAGATTCTTGTTCAAGCTTTTAATCTCACAACATGAAGTGAAATGAACCACATCCAATGTTTTATCCTACTTTAGAACTGTTTGTATTTAATTGTATTAAATGATAAAAATACAAAGACACGCCTAATGCCACCATGCAACATACTACTTGAAGTTGTAAAAGCTCCAATTTAACTTCAGACGCTGATTTTCAAAATGATTAGGAGTCAAGCCTAGCTCTTTTGGGGCTGAAAAGCAATCCTGCAGTGCTGAAATAGCAGGGAACGTGAGCAGAGACTCCCTGGTGTCTGGAACACAGGCCAGATATCCATCCAGCTGTTTGCTGGCTTCAGAGATGCGAAGAAATCTTCATCAGATGAACTGATGATGAATCTGGTCCTTTATAGGGAAAAATAGATGAAATTCAGTAAATAACCATCGGGTGTCACTATCACATGCAGCCAATGCAGTTAGCCAGACGTTCTACATTCAAATTAAGGGGCTAAAAAACAACAAATTATTGTTAATCACATTTTGCTAAGTCATGGCGCAACAAAGAAAAAGGAAAACCGAAAGTGAATGCAGGAGATTTCAGACACGATGGGGAAATGAATGTTTTTTCACGGAGGTGAGCGGGAAGTGTGTCTGATTAATTTTCCAGGAGTCCGTGCGGTGATGAAGGAATATAATGTTAAAGACATTATGAAACAAAACATCAGTCTTTCATATCTGGAGCAGAGCGCGATCAAAAGGTGAAACAACCGGCAGCTGCCTTGCCAGCTCAACAACAATTTTTTCGTGCTAATAAAGCACAGGAAAATTCTACATTAGCTAGTTATGAGGTATCTCACCTAATAGCGCGGAAAACCCTTCACTGAAGGCGAACTTATAAAGGAGTGTCTGATGAAAGTTGTCACTATAATTTGCCCAGAAAAGATGCAAGATTTTAAAAACATCAGTCTTTCAAGAAACAGTCGGACGGAGAATCGAAGACTTGAAGACTTGACTAAAAGAACAAGTGACAAAGTACCCACGTTTTACTCAACCGCGTGCGATGACAGCACTGATTCCACAGATACTGCACAATTGTTGATTTTTTTTGCGAGGTGTGGACAGTGATTTTTGCATTTCAGAAGAGCTCCTTGATATGAAGAGCCTTAAGAGTACAACAGCGGGAAAAGATCTTTTTGAAGCTGTATCATGTGCGATTGAAAACATGAATCTCCCTTGGGCCAAGCTCTGTGGCATTACAACGGATGGAGCGCCGGCCATGATCGGCGAGCGGAATGACTTCCATGGTCTGCAACAAAGTTCGCGAAAGTGGAGGTGAGGCTGTGAAAATGCACTGTATCATACACCAGGAAGCGCTCTGTGCCAAAGCCATCCAGATGGATGATGTGATGACCGCTGTGGTGAAAACTATAAACTTGATTTGTTCAGGAGCTCTCAACCACAGAGAATTCCGGGCAGAATTGATGCAGAATATGGTGACGTAATACATCACTCTAACGTGGCGGCTCTGCTCTACAGCGGTTCTATTCGTTGCGGGCTGAAATTGACCAGTTTTAGAAAGAAAGAAATCTGACACTTGATCAACTCAGTGACCCTGACTGGCTGGCAGACCTTACTTTTTTAGTTGATTTGACCAGTCACCTGAACGCACTGAATAAAAGCCTGCAAGGCAAGGACCAGCTAATATCGGAAATGTATACACACCTGAAATCCTTTTCTGTGAAGCTAAGACTTTTTGAGAGACAAATCAGTGACCGCAATGCTGTGCATTTTCCTAGTTTGTCCGAAATCATCTCGAGTTTTTCAGACTCCAACATCCCTGGGAAAATGGATAAATATTCGACAGTGCTCACTTCCCTAATCACAGAATTTAATCAGCGTTTTCAAGACTATTGATAACGACATCAGACTGTTCTCAACCCCTTTCTCTGTTAATGCTGAAGAAGTACAAGAGAATGTGCAGCTGGAACTCATAGAACTTCAGTGCGATGATTCTCTTCACAGCCGCCACCAGATTCTTCCCCTGTCCGAGTTTTACAAGAGTTTGGAAACCTCCAGATTCCCCTTAATCAAACATCACACACAAAGGATGATGAGTCTGTTTGGCTCCACGTACATATGTGAGCAAACATTTTCGCTGAACAAGAGTCCACTGCGGGCCAGTCTGACTGACAGCCATCTCTGTGATCTGCTTCGTATCTCTACTACACGACTTACTCCTGACTTGACATCAATTCTGAAATCCAAGGCACAACATCACTGTTCACATTAATAAGTTAATGGTGAGTAAAAAATATTGAAAGCAATACATTGTAATGATTCTTAGATTAAAAATTTATATAATATCATGGGGCATGTATAAATATATATTTAGCACACACATAACATTTTTAGAGAATAGCATATTTAACATATAAGCAGACAAGGACAAATTAATGGCAATAATCAATTAGCTTGTCTAATTTTTGTTTTTGTTTTTTTACAGCCATACGGCCCAAGACAGCTCACATTTTTTTGCACCTGGCCCCCCGTGAAAACGTTTGGACACCCCTGATTTAAGTTGACCTGGGCATCAGCTCAATTCAGTTGGTTTGTCAGTAGCAAGGGAAAATAGAATGGAGTGATCTCCAAAATGACTTTTTCAGTGTAAATAAAATTTTAAGGAGTAAAATGTACTTATTTTTCTTTAAAAATGTAATTAAGTAAAAGTATTAATTTTTAATTGTACTCAAGTAAAGTACAAATCCCCAAAACTAATACTTAAGTACAGTAAAGAAGTAAAATTACTGAAGTACGCCTCCGCTCCTGCCCCTTTAAGAAGCTTCTGTTTTTTTTGTCGGGTGAAGGAATTCCTCTGCGCGCGAGAGGGAGTCGGTTCCGTCAGCCACGTCACCTACCGACTTCACAGGCAGGCAGGCGGAGAGGAGCGCGCTCGCGCAGGACAGATGCTTATTTCTGGTGATTAACGGCAGATCTGTGACGGAAGTTCAGAACATAGCCCGAGCCTGACCGAGAGCACGCGCTCCTTTCCTCCAGAGTGACCGCAGCGGCGCTGAGGGAAAGTTTCCAGGCGGTAATCTGTCCTCGAGACTCGGGGACATCAGCTCGAGCACAGCCTCCTGCACCGCGCCGTTATTGATCACTTTAACTCTTTATTCCCGGTTATTTTGTTGTTGTTTATTAAAAGACTCCAGGATGAACGTGTTCCGTCTGGCCGGTGACGTGTCGCATCTCCTCGCCATCATCATCCTCTGCATGAAGATGTGGAGGTCCAAGTCCTGCGCAGGTAACACCTCAACTCCCGGGGCGCGCGTGCACACACCGACACGTCACGCGTAACACACACACACACTGGGGAACAACTAATAGTTTACTCACACACACACTTACACACACACACACACACACACACAGACACACTTATAGGTGGTGTAATAGGCCGCGTCCTGAACAGTTGTGTGTATGTGCACCAGTGTAGGCAGTGTGTGTTTGTGTGTGTTCGTGTGTGTATCTTAGATTGTGTGTATCTGATTCTATTAATGATGAGAGAAGAGTGTATGAGAGTGTGTGATAACTGTGTGTGTGTGTGTGTGTGTGTGTTTGTGTGTGTGTTGGAGTGTGTTAGTGTGTGTGTTAGTGTCTGTGTGTTCATGTGTGTATGTTAGATTGTGTGTATCTGATTCTATTAATGATGAGAGAAGAGTGTATGAGAGTGTGTGATAACTGTGTGTGTGTGTGTGTTTGTGTGTGTGTTGGAGTGTTAGTGTGTGTGTTAGTGTCTGTGTGTTCATGTGTGTATGTTAGATTGTGTGTATCTGATTCTATTAATGATGAAAGAAGAGTGTGTGATAACTGTATGTGTGTGTGTGTGTAGGTATCTCAGGGAAGTCCCAAATGCTCTTTGCGTTGGT
>NC_080721.1:16278549-16288549 GCF_019097595.1 Hemibagrus wyckioides | reverse complement strand
CCTCCTCACACTGTGTTATTGGTGTTGTTGTAGATCCTGTGGACGTTCTCCATCTACCTGGAGTCAGTGGCCATCTTACCACAGCTCTTCATGATCACCAAGACGGGTGAGGCCGAGTCCATCACCACACACTACCTGTTCTTTTTAGGACTGTACCGCGCCCTCTACCTGGCTAACTGGGTGTGGCGCTACCACACGGAGGCCTTCTTCGACCAGATCGCCGTCGTCTCTGGAGTTGTGCAGACCATCTTCTACTGCGACTTCTTCTACCTCTACTTTACCCGAGGTGAGTGTTCATCTCCACACAACACCTCTACTGAGATCACACAACAACCTTCTGCTCCACACAACACCTCAGTCATCATCTTCTGCTCCACACAACACCTCAGTCATCATCTTCTGCTCCACACCATCACCAACACCTCAGTCATCATCTTCTGCTCCACACCTTCACCAACACCTCAGTCATCATCTTCTGCTCCACACAACACCTCAGTCATCATCTTCTGCTCCACACCTTCACCAACACCTCAGTCATCATCTTCTGCTCCACACCTTCACCAACACCTCAGTCATCATCTTCTGCTCCACACCATCACCAACACCTCAGTCATCATCTTCTGCTCCACACCATCACCAACACCTCAGTCATCATCTTCTGCTCCACACCATCACCAACACCTCAGTCATCATCTTCTGCTCCACACAACACCTCAGTCATCATCTTCTGCTCCACACCATCACCAACACCTCAGTCATCATCTTCTGCTCCACACCATCACCAACACCTCAGTCATCATCTTCTGCTCCACACCATCACCAACACCTCAGTCATCATCTTCTGCTCCACACAACACCTCAGTCATCATCTTCTGCTCCACACCTTCACCAACACCTCAGTCATCATCTTCTGCTCCACACCTTCACCAACACCTCAGTCATCATCTTCTGCTCCACACCATCACCAACACCTCAGTCATCATCTTCTGCTCCACACCATCACCAACACCTCAGTCATCATCTTCTGCTCCACACCATCACCAACACCTCAGTCATCATCTTCTGCTCCACACAACACCTCAGTCATCATCTTCTGCTCCACACAACACCTCAGTCATCATCTTCTGCTCCACACCATCACCAACACCTCAGTCATCATCTTCTGCTCCACACCATCACCAACACCTCAGTCATCATCTTCTGCTCCACACCATCACCAACACCTCAGTCATCATCTTCTGCTCCACACCATCACCAACACCTCAGTCATCATCTTCTGCTCCACACAACACCTCAGTCATCATCTTCTGCTCCACACAACACCTCAGTCATCATCTTCTGCTCCACACCATCACCAACACCTCAGTCATCATCTTCTGCTCCACACCTTCACCAACACCTCAGTCATCATCTTCTGCTCCACACCATCACCAACACCTCAGTCATCATCTTCTGCTCCACACAACACCTCAGTCATCATCTTCTGCTCCACACCTTCACCAACACCTCAGTCATCATCTTCTGCTCCACACCTTCACCAACACCTCAGTCATCATCTTCTGCTCCACACCTTCACCAACACCTCAGTCATCATCTTCTGCTCCACACCTTCACCAACACCTCAGTCATCATCTTCTGCTCCACACAACACCTCAGTCATCATCTTCTGCTCCACACCTTCACCAACACCTGTCATCATCTTCTGCTCCACACCTTCACCAACACCTCAGTCATCATCTTCTGCTCCACACCTTCACCAACACCTCAGTCATCATCTTCTGCTCCACACAACACCTCAGTCATCATCTTCTGTCTGCTTCCTGTGTTAATGAGAATAATCACTTTAATTAACAACCATTCTGATACAGATTACTGATATTATATAACATGTTAATACCACATCTCTCTCTCTCTCTCTCTCTCCCTCTCTCTCCCCCTCTCTCCCTCCCTCTCTCTCCCTCTCTCCCTCCCTCTCTCTCTCTCTCTCTCTCTCTCCCTCCCTCTCTCCCTCTCTCTCTCCCTCCCTCTCTCTCCCTCCCTCTCTCTACCTCTCTCTCTCCCTCTCTCTCTCCCTCCCTCTCCCTCCCTCTCTCTCTCTCTCTCTCTCTCTCTCTCCCTCTCTCTCTCTCCCTCCCTCTCTCTCCCTACCTGTCTCTCCCTCTTTCTCCCTCCCTCCCGCTCTCCCTCTTTCTCCCTCCCTCCCGCTCTCCCTCTTTCTCCCTCCCTCCCGCTCTCCCTCTTTCTCCCTCCCTGTCTCTCTCCCTAATTCTCTCTCCCCCTTTCTCCCTCTCTTTCTCCCTCCCTCTCTCCCCCTCTCTCCCTCCCTCTCTCTCCCTCTCTCTCCCTCCCTGTCTCTCTCTCTCTCTCCCTCCCTCCCTCCCTCTCTCTCTCTCTCTCTCTCTCTCCCTCCCCCATCCCTCTCCCCCCCATCCCTCTCCCCCCCACTCTTGCTGTCACTCTCTCTCTCCCCCATGCCCTCCCTCTCCCCCTCTTTCTTCGCCCCCCCCCCCTCCAGTGATAAGAGGAAGTGGGAAGATGTCTCTGCCAATGCCAGTGTGAGGATGTCTCTTGGCTCCGCCCCCTGATGTGTGTCACACCCCACTTGAAGTCATTCAGCATTTAAAAGGAAGATTTTTAGAGAAACTCTAACACCCCCCCCCCCACAGCCTGAGGAAAACACACAGAAATGTGCCTTAATGTACAGATTTAACTCTTCTTTTATAAATATATAAACGCCTTATTGTTATTCCTCAAGAAAAGAGCACACATGCTTATGTCTTCCTCTACCCTGTCTGTCTGTCTGTGTGTGTGTGTGTGTGTGTGTGTGTGTGTGTGCGCGTGTGTTGTCCTGTAGAAGGGATAAACATGTATTTTATTGTTTATTTGAGTGCATGAGCTGTGTTTATTCTGTCTGTGATCAGACACTGTCTAATCTGTAACCTCTCACTAATGTAGCATGTCTGCTAGCTGTAGTAGCTTCTGGGTCATGCTGGACCCTCTATGCTGGTCCTCTATGCCGGTCCCTCCATGCTGGTCCCTCCCCTCCATGCTGGTCCTCCATGCTGGTCCTCCATGCTGGTCCCTCCCCTCCATGCTGGTCCCTCCATGCTGGTCCCTCCCCTCCATGCTGGTCCTCCATGCTGGTCCCTCCATGCTGGTCCCTCCCCTCCATGCTGGTCCTCCATGCTGGTCCCTCCCCTCCATGCTGGTCCCTCCCCTCCATGCTGGTCCCTCCATGCTGGTCCTCTATGGTGGTCCATCCATGCTGGTCCTCCATGGCCATGCTGGTGCGCCATGGTGGTCCTTTCATGCTGGTCCTCCATAATCATGCTGGTCCTCCATGCTGGTCAGCATCTGGACCAATCCCCATGTTGTTTCAGAACTGGACCTTACTCAGCATTATTGACCAGATTTATAATGAGAAGTCAGTGGATGATAACTGACTGAATAGATGGCAGGTTGTGCACTCTGTGTGTGTGTGTGTGTGTGTTTCACATTGTGTTAAAACAGGAGTAGTATCCGTTCCAAAGAGTATAAAGTGATGTTTTTTTTAATTCATAATGAGAATTGATTTTAGTTAAGTGTGTGTGTGTGTGTGTGTTGGCAATAAAGGATAGTATGTTTGTGCGTGGTTTTATTTGTAGTGTGTGTTTGTGTGGATGGGGGGGGGGTTGTGGAGGTTAGTAGCTACTAAATGGATGGAGTTCATCATCACTGCAAACTCCAGCAGTAACTTTTACCCAGAATGCACTGCTGCACTGTGTGCGGGTTTGTTTATTTGTGTTTATTTGTGTTTATTTGTGTTTATTTGGCACGATGTAATAACATTATGAAGATAATTCCATCTCACTCCTCAGACCACTCCTTTCCTAGAGGAGAAATTTACCTATAATACAATTGTCACACAATACAAACACATGGAGATGAAGCAGTAAAGAGTTACACACTTCTACACATCCTCTACAATATCCACAGAGCGTACACACACACGCACGCACACACACGCACACACGCACGCACACACACACGCACGCACACACACACACACACACACACTGTTATGTTTCTTATCAGATGTGTGTATTATTATTTGATGTTGGTGCTTTACATCATCTCCTGTGTTCAACACATCTTCATCAGTGTCACTGTGTGTGACCTGACTAACACACACACACACACACAGAGTCCAGACGGAGGTGTTTGGTCATTACACAGCTACAGTGTGGACTGATGCTGGACCGATGCTGGACTCACTGCAGCAGTGTTTTACGATGTTTGTACAGCACTTTGCTCCCCTCCCTCATGGCCCCGCCCACCATTTTAGCAGCCGATGTCACCGAAAGGGGCGTGGACGCTAAAGCCGCCGCCCTCTGCACCACTTTGCTCTTTTTCCCTTTCCCTTTCCCTTTGTCAAGAACTCCAGAGCTCTCCAGCGCCCCCTTCCCCATGGCAGTCACTAACTCGCACCAGAACTCTCGCTCTGCCCTCTTCCTCCTCTCTTTATCCTCCTCTCCTCTCTCTCTTTTCGGCTCCTTTTCTTCCAGGATCCTGCGCTCACACATGTACCACTTCCCCTCGTTCCTCTCCACCATTGCCTGGATTTTCTCCAGCAGCTCGCTGACCTGTGCTCGGTCTTCGTTCCTCGTGTTGTCGAGCGTGTGAATCCTGCCCTCACATAACTGCAAGAATTCCCAGAGTTCCTTGCTCTCCTGCAGAAAGCTCTGTGCTGGTTTGTTGTGCAGCTGGTCAGCGTGCGTGAGGACGAGGATGGTGTGTTTGATGGCCGCCGAACCCAACACGGTGCCGATCCACTCCAGAGTCATGTGCTCCTCCGCCGTTACCTTTCCTGGTTTGAGGACCAACAGAAGTGCATGAGGTCCGGGAACAGAGAGCTCCACCATGCCATGTGCCACCTCACCACACACCTCCTCTGAAGACATACAAGTGTGGAAAAATCCTGGGGTGTCAATCACCTGCAGGCTCCGCCCCTCCACCTCACCACAGCCTCGTACACACTGCTGAGTGATGGACACTGGAGAGATGTCGCTCTGGAACACGGATGTTCCCAGTATGGTGTTCCCTGTGGAGCTTTTACCGGAACCGGTCCGGCCCAACAGGATGATCCGCAGAGTCACAGCACTGTCTGAACACACACACACACACACACACACACAGCATGAGGAGGAGTACACCTCACTCCATATCATGTTAACAGTGTATATTATGGTTATGTTGTTCTACAGTGCTAATGTCTCAGAAACACAGTTTAGACCAAGGTCCAGAGTGTCCAGATCAACACGGTCTCTGGACCAACACAGGTGAGGATAACTTGTAATATCAGTGTAATTGACCGCTCACAAACTCGACTTTATGACCTCACCTCACCGGTCTACAGGTTTTAAATGACACTATTAAACTTTAGTGAAGATAGCTAGCAGCATTGTATAAACATTAAACAGCTAGTTAGCGTGGCTAGCCTTACCTCTACTGCAGCAGCTAACAGCATGTGCAGTGTGTCCAGCAGTTGCTGTCCTGTTCTGTCTGGGACAGATCTTCATGCCATAGCAAACACACTACAGATCTACAGACTCGGTGTGTAGTGGACTGGTATTGGATTTAGTGTAGAAACATTATGCAGCTAGCCAAATTCACTCACCGAGTCATCTTTTGTGATGACGTCATATCTGGTCTGCAACGCAAGGTCACTCCATCCTAGCTTAACAGGCACGTGCAATCAAAGGGGAAACGTACTAGAAGTAATTTATGTGTTTGTGTTGATGCTGAACCTTAAACACAGCTACTGCTGAAGATGCGCTGGGATATAAAAACAGCACGTGCCACTATTGACGTTAATTCTTGGTTAAATATAATTATTACAATGAGGGCAGAGTTTTATTTTAAACAGCTCAGGGTGAAGATGAGGAGCAGGTCGGATTGTGCGTGCAGGTATTTGGGCGCTGTGCGCGTGCAGGATGCATACAGGTATTTATAGACCTGATTACAGACGTCTTTATTTTTCTTACAGTAGACCCCTCACGTGCGCTGCGGTATGATACCACTTCCGCCTGCTCTCTCTCTCTCTCTCTCTCTCTCTCTCTCACTCACTCACCTTCGGACGCCGCGGTACACTCCGATGATGCCATGATGTCATCCGCACTCGCGCGCACCAGTGTACGGGTGCACTGTCTCGGTGAGCTCGCGCATCCGCTGCAAGTTCTGACCCGGTGACGTCATCGTCGCAGTGATGAAGCTCTGTGATTGGAGAACCTCAGACGGGTCTTATGAAATGACGTCATATCAGTAATAACATTCGGCTTGGTCTAGCTTTTCTGGATTATACACAGTTAATTGATGATGACTCCATTATTATTATTATCCATTATTCCAGATCTCAAGTATCATAGGCTCTATCTGTTCAATTCACTTTATTTATATAGCGCCTTTTACAATGGAAAACTTACAGCTGGTCTCAAAGCAGCTTTACAAAAGAAGATAAACAGAGAAAGGAGAAGAAAAAATAAATAACTAGAAATAAAAATAAATTATTAAATTAAATTAAATTATTAAACCATTTTATCCCTATTTTATTTTATCCCTAATGTGAAGCCTGAGGTGAGGATGATGAGGAAAAACTCCCTGAGATGATCTGAGGAAGAAACCTTGAGAGGAACCAGGCTCAGAAGAGAACCTCATCCTCATCTGGGGGACACTGGACAGGAAATAATGTAACTGTAACTGATTAATGTCCTTTCTACAACAACAACGTGGAAGCCCATGAGGAACTATGAGGTCAGTGTAGTTTCTGAGGTCATTATAGACACGAACTCCTTGCTGTCACAAGCTGATAGATGTAATGGCAGATCTGTGATGGTGTGAAAGTCCACAAGTGTCCCTCTGTCCATGGCTGTCTCCTTATCTGTAATTAAACAATTCTCTATAGCCTCTGGTTTATCTTTTAATATTTGTAAATGTGGAAGTATGCCCCTCCACTCCTGTAATGACACCACAAGTGCTAAGATACCTGTTACAATACTGTTATATAATTGGGCATGTCAGTTTGGAAAGATGTGTCTGAGAGACCAGAGCTAACCTTCTCCCACAGACTGAAGAAAGCATCTAGTATCTGTCACCATTCCCTACAAAGACACTGATCTATTTTCGGAAGAGTACTCCCTTCTACAGTTTTGTTTAACCCAGTGCTATCTTTACATGTTCACATTAACAGTTGTAAGGAGGTGAATAAAATTCTCTTTAACTTTATCTGGAAAAAACAGATCGCAAAAAATAAAACGGTCAGTTTGTGTAAATAAGAAAAGAGAAGTATTAAACCTTCATGATGTCGATTATGAGTTTAAGATTAATTGGTTAAAAAATGTTTTATAAACCTTCCATCTTTATGGTTTTTCATGCCATCTCACATTTTCAGTAAAACTGGTGGGTTATAATGTTGGTTATCTTGTGATTTTTCTCCATGCAGGTTGACTCTTAAGCTGTCACAATTCCTCCAGCAAACTCTGTTAACCTGGAAAATCCTCCATGTGCATAATTCCTCTCAAAATGGTGTCTAAGAGGTATGGATCATGTGTCTTTGCTCTCTGATGGTTCAGGTTCTGTATTTACACATGAACAATTCATGAACAAATTCCAATTTCCTGTTCTGTTTAGAGAATATAAATCAGGGGTTAATTCTATCCGAAGTGGTTTATTACAACTCTGTAAATCTGGCCTTAGTTGGTGTGAAATAGTAACTACACACGACGGAGGTGTTCTCATCACTGATAGGAAATGTACAAAAAGTTCTTTTTATTGGGCTTCAGTAATTGATAACATAAATTGGAAAAAACAACATGGCTCATTTCATACAAATATCCTATTAAAGAAATTCACTTTAAATTATTACACTGTATTTATCCTTTTAATTCCATCCATCCATCCATCCATTTTCTATACCTGCTTTATTCCTAATCAGGGTCACGGGGATCTGCTGGAGCCAGTCCCAGCACACACTAGGCGAGAGGCAGGGGTTCACCCTGGACAGGTCCTGTTAATTCCATAACTGCAGAATATGTGGACGTTGTGGATCCATGTCCATTCTGCAACCCACAGAGAGAATGTCTTCCTCATCTTTTTGTTACTTGTGGAGTGATACAAGCTTTTTTTTTGTGGCGGCTTGGAAATGATATTTTTAATTTTATTCATGAATCTTACAATTTCACATTACAGGACATCTTTATCTTTTTCCCTCACAGTAACAAATCATTTCATTATATTGTTTAACTTTTTTAATGGCTTTAATGTTCTCCATTCATAAATGTACATTTTCTAAATCATCTCCTTAACTATCACCTTTCCTCTAAGAAATACAAAACCTTCTGAACTCTTTAAATCTAATAGACAATCATCAATCTTCTCTGCTCTTTTCTCCACACTCTTCTTCTTCTTCTTCTTCATCTCTCTCCACCTATCCCTATCTTCTGCATCCTCAACACTTACACCCACTAGCTTCATCTCCTCATTTATTCCATCCATATTCCTCCTCTTTGACCTTCCTCTTTTCCTCCTGCCTGGCAGCTCCATGTCCAACATTCTCCTACCAATATCCTCACTCTCCCTCCTCTGGACATGTCCAAACCATCTTAACCTGGCCTCTCTAACTTTGTCCCCCAAACGTCCAACATGAGCTGTCCCTCTGATGTACTCGTTCCTAATCCTGTCCAACCGTGTCCCTCCCAAAGAGAACCTCAACATCTTCAGCTCTGCTACCTCCAGCTCTGACTCCACACTCCGAGTTAATAAATGAAACACTGATTTTTTTTTTATTGTTATTTAGTTAGTTTATTTTTTTCCATTCTTTTCCCCCCCTCTTGCTTGGTTAGTTATTTGTCTGTTTATTTGTTAGTTTACTCTGTCTACTGTTATTATTTATTCTTTTGCATATTTCTGTTAAGTTTGTTTATATTGTATTATTGTATATCTTCTATTTATCTGTGTAGAGTTAGTTGTATAATTCCATTTTTTTACACATGAATCTGGTATACTTTATTACTGTAATTGTTTTTGTGATTAAAATAAAAATATAAAATAAAAATAAAAAAGTAGAGTTTAAAAGCAATTACAGTATTGATTTACTAATAATGATGTATTATTGTAAAAGGAACAAACTGGAAGATATTTATTAAGTATTACAACGGATAATAATCAATGAAAAAAATAAAGTTTAATATAAATATAAATGTGTTTGTATTTAATGTGTATTTAAAAATTATATAGAATAATATCAGCGATTACAATGACAATAATTTATATTATTTATTAGAAAAGCTCTGAACTGATATTCATTTTGAATTATGAAATGAAATGAATTATTTTAAATGAATTTCTAATATTATTTTATGATGAAGAAATTAAGAAATAAGAAGTAATAACGCAAATATGAAGGTAAAATTAATATAAATATTAATGTGAATTTCCGGATAAAATGTAAATTTTATATTTTTTAAAAACATCTAAAAAATATTTAATAAATTTTTTTTTTTAAAGTTAATAGAAATATTATATTTATAAATTATATAAATTAGATATTTTAATGTAATATGTGCTATAATTACTGTAATGTGTTTATAGTATTCTTTCGTGAGGTTTTTATTTATTTATTTATTTATTATACTGTGGGTGAATATTGTTAATTTAAACTAGGTCCACGTTTTCGCGCCATTTTTGCGTCATCGCGTAGATGAATCTTGCGCTTCTGTGGGCGGAGTCAGACTCACACAGGAGCGGGGATTACTACAGCGGAGTGTGAAATGAAAAGCTGTTTAAAAACTTTAACTTCGCCTTATTACGGAACCTGTATCTCTAAATAATCAGCACTCTAAATCCTGATATCTATAAGTGATAAGTTATTACATTTCTCACGCACTTTTATTCGCCCTTTGGCTAGTTTTATTGTCCTCTCGGCTTTAGCTCGTTAGCTAGCTCTGAGGTGAGGAGAGGGGCTAGC
>NC_080721.1:16263549-16273549 GCF_019097595.1 Hemibagrus wyckioides | reverse complement strand
AACAGGGACTACAGCTGCTCACAGCTATACTGGAGAAGTAACACACACACACACATACAAAATGTTATCATACACATTTACTATATGTCTATAAACATTTACTATATGTGTGTGTGTGTGTGTGTATGTTAGGCAGCCAGCCAGTGTACACCTATTCCCAGTTGGTCCAGCATTTGTGAATGTGTCTGAAGTGGTGATAGGGGGCCTGACCTCACCCTGTCTCCGAGTAGCAACACATGCAGCGCGAGCAGCGACTGCTCTGATGAAGTACACACTCTACACACACACACACACACCCGTTAGCTCCAGTTCACACACAGACTAGTACACTAGTGTGTTTGTTTATTCCTCTACACAGATCAGGAGAGATGATGGTGCATCACACTACAAGTGAATTCACAGTGTGTACACATGGAGATCCTGTTTCAATTCACTACAGATGATTGTGGCCCCTGCTCTCAGGTTCTTCCTGTAATCAGTATTTTAATGACAATCTGCTCTTACTGGAGTTGATACCTACAGCTCACATGATGGTGTACAGTTCCTCATCCTCACAGCATCTGCCCTAGCTTTAACTCTTGTCTCAGTTGTGTCTGGTTCTCTCTCTCTCTCTCTCTCTCTCTCTCTCTGTATATATATATACATACATATATCTGCTGTAATCAGTTTGTACATGTGTCCCTGCTAATACAGAGGAGATCCATGTACATTTGGGAAAATCGATATACTGTATATATATATACTACCACTCAAAAGTTTGGGATCACTCAAAAATTGTAATGTTTTCCAAGGAAACACACAGGAAATGATTCTATATAGAAAATATAGTAAAAGAACAGGACATGCTGACATGTCAGAGTTAGAAATAATGATTTTGATGGAAATGATGAATGTTTTCTTCAAACTTTGCCTTCATCAAAAAAAATACCCTTTGCAGCAATTACAGCCTGGACATTCTAGCGGTCAATTTTCCAAGATAATCTGATGAGATTTCACCCCATGCTTCCTGGAGCATCTCCCACAAGATGATGGAGTCTTCCTCCGGAGCTGAAATCAAGCTGAAATATTCAAGTGATCCCAAAAGTTTCAGCTGTAGTGTAGATATATATTATTTAGATTGAGTTAGAAAGCCTCACTGCTTTCTCCCATGGTGCCTCTGTTGTACACACATGGTGTCTGTAATAGACCGTCTTTATCATTATAATCAGTATATTATCCATTCAGCTCCACTGACCCCAAGTTCAACACACTTCTACACTGCAGAGCAAATCCTTTTAGAAAATAAAAGCCTTCTATAAAGTATGCTTTTTTTCTCTATTTTATATTTTTCTCTATTTTTTAATCTATTTTATACTTTTTTCTACTTTTATATCTATTTTATTTTTTTTTATCTGTCAGTGCTTCCCAAACTGTGGGCCGCGGCCCCCTGGTGGGCCGTAGCGGTATTGCAGGGGGGGCCGTAGCTAGGCTAAATCAAAATATTGAAATAATTAAAATATTTTAGAATAGAATATAAAAAGCTTCTGTTACACACTTTGATTTAATATAATTGTAAATAGTATGCAGACAGTATGTAGTGTTAAGGATTTAAATATATTTGTAAAGAATGTTTACATCATCTTATTTTCACCAGCATATAAAAATATTACATTTTATGGTAGTTCTCATAATTCACATGAAATTCTTACAAACTGGTTAATAAATGTTGATAATTTTGTGCAAAGAGACAATCTTCTTTATTAAATATATCTAATATACAAATATATGCATAAATATATCTTTATACTATTAATCAATATACTGTATTTTTTAAACAAAGAGGTTGGGGGGGGGTCGTGGAGCTTTTGCTATGTATTTGGGGGGCCTTACCCCTCTGAAGTTTGGGAAGCTCTGATATAGAGAACACAGTGTAGAATATCTGCCTGAACTCATGCAGTAAAATCCTGTTCTATAAGCCAACATGAGCACTGTCAGTAATGTGTGTAACACTGAGGGAAATGACCGGATTAAACACAAACACATTCAGTATGAGGTACAGAGGTCCTCCCTGCTGTGACCTCCCAGTCACACTGACCCAGACAGGTGGAAGAGTCAGTTTACACCAGCAGGTGTCACTGTAGAGCTGAGCTTCAGGGGCTTTAAACCATCACAGTGCAGTCAGGTTTACTTCCAGTGTCTCACTAGATATACAGCTGTGTTCTGACCATCACTCCCAGAATCACCACTGTCTACTCTGGCACACACACACACACACACATTTATACTCCAGCTTTACGATTGATTGATCTATGACACACCTATAATGATGTATAAATGTCAGTGATCCCAGTGAAACACTCTGTGTGTGTAGGAGGCATCACCAGTCCACTCCAGTGCACTATGGAGAGTTAAAAAAGATTATGGAGGCTTTGTCAGACAGATTCACAGAGTTACCCTCACGGACCATCTCACAGCGTAGAGTGAGTGACGGAGAGAGAGAGTGTGTGTGTGTGTGTGTAAAATATACTGTTATATAAACAGAAGGGTGTGGCTGACAGAACTGAATACACACTTGTGACAGCTTTCTGTTTGTGTCTTAGAGGTGTTTTGCAGATTCCGAGTCCAGTTCTCAGTCCACCAAAGCTGGAGCGTTTTTCATGCAGGCACTGGTATGCTTTTATGAGACCTGTAGGTCAGTAAGACACACACACACACATAGTATGAAATGAGAATGTGGTATCATAATGTATGAGAGTCTCACCCACTGACCATTGTCACATCATTTTGTTCTCAATAAATTATACAATATATATAAGTAAAGATTTGTTCATCAAGATCCAATGTGTTTAAGTCTTCCTTTAATTATTTCTGACCTGTGTGTGTGTGTGTGTTCAGGCTGGTGGAGGAGTGTGTGTGTGAGGCCAGTGTGAAGGACAGTCCTTTAACAGCAGCAGACCAGAAGAGTGAGGACACACTGGAGTCAGTGTGTGTGTGTTTGCTGAAATGCTGTGATACAGTCTACATTCCTACAGTTACTGTAAGTTACACACACACACACAACCTGCATGCATTCAATCCTCACACAGATAACTAAACACACATTCATCTTGTAGATACTGAAGTATAAACGTGTGTGTGTGTGTGTGTGTGTTTAGAGAGTGTGTGAGCGCACCCCCAGTCCTCAGGTTCTGCAGCTCTTCCTCTCTGTTCTCTCACTGCAGTTCTCTCTCTCGCCCTCACTCATGCCTGCCTTTGCCAACAAGCTTGGTGAGAACACACACACACACACATATCAAATCTTAGCTTATCTTGTCTTAGCTTCATTATCTTAGCTTATCTTAGCTTATCTAGCTTAGCTTCATTTTTTAATGATTATTCAAATATTAGATGCCTACTCTCTCACTCTTTATTTCTCTCTTTTCACTCTTCCCCAGCCTCATCAGGGTTCATAAGGCTGACTGTAGAAAACAAGGCTCTTCTGTGTTCAGGAAGCAGGTATCATACTCACAGTGTACTCACAGTGTTACTGGTCAGTTATTGAGTACTTCTTTTTGTTATTGTTTCCAGCCAGAAGCAGAACTCTGAAAGCTCAGTATTAGTGTCTGTTAGTGTTGGAGGTGTGAGGACTAGTTAGTACTCAGCAGTAGTTATGGGGCAGTGCTACCTCAGATGTTGAAGATTCCTCTTTGCTGTTTGCTTTTTCAGACACACCTCTTTAAATGTGGCTTGTTGTGGATTTCTCCTAAAGCTGTGTGTGTGCCTGCTGTCTCAGCCTGATCCAGAGACCCACAGCCAGCACTCAGGTGTGTGTGGGTGTGTGAGCTCCTGTAACACAACTCTTTTAACAAAAGCTTTACCTTCTTGTTCTTTGTTCTTCTCTATGAAGAAGGTATTTTTCACCCTGTTTCTCTCTCTCTCTCTCTCTCTCTCTCTCTCTCAGGTGTTGAGGAGGTGGAGCATGTACTGCGTGAGTGTTTTCCCTCTCTGTACTATCATGTGTGTGATTGGCCCTCAGTACTGGGTGAGGGGCCGGTTGCTCATCAGAACACACAGTACTGCCTACTGCACCTGCTTTATCTCTCACTGGTCAATGGTGACAGGTGTGTGTCCATCTATTAAAATCATGGCTATTTAACATAGTGATGAAGAGGAGGTGGGGTCACTGTGCTTCAGTTACACTTATATAGTCAAAAGTATTGGGACACCCCTCCAGATGTTGTTTTTTAGGGGTTGGACTCGGCCCCTTAGTTCCAGTTAAAGGAACTCTTAATGAATGAATTAGAGCAGAGACTGTGAGCCAGGCCAAAAGTTTTGGGACATCTGCTTTTACATGTACATGAACGTAATATGGAGTTGTCCCGCCCTTTTCAGCTACAACAGCTTCAACTCTTCTGGGAGGCTTTCCACAAGGTTTAGGAGTGTGTTTTTTTTTAGGAGTGTAGAATTTTTGACCGTTCCTCTAGAAGGACATTTGTGAGGTCAGGCACTGATGTTGGACGAGAAGGTCTGGCTCACAGCCTCCACTCTAATTCATCCCAAAGGTGTTCTATGGGGTTGAGGTCAGGACTCTGTGCAGGACAGTCAAGTTCCTCCACACCAAACTCACTCATCCATGTCTTTATGGACCTTGCTTTGGTCACTGGTGTGCAGTCATGTTGGAACAGGAAGGGGTCATCCCCAAACTGTTCCCACAAAGAGCATGAAACTGTCCAAAATGTCTTGGTATGAAGCTGAAGCATTAAGAGTTCCTTTCACTGGAACTAAGGGGCCGAGTCCAACCCCTGAAACACAACACCTGAACTCAACGATCTGGAGGGGTGTCCCAATACTTTTGGCTATATAGTGTATGTGGTGGTGTTTTCACTAAATAAAAGTATTTGACACTACTGTTTATTAAAGATGATACTTCTGTGTTATTGCTGTTAGGAGATACAGATGATGTACATGGTTATAATGTGGTGTGTGTCAGTGACAGGATCAGTGGAGGATGACATCAGACAACTAGCACTGTGTTCACTTACCTGTGTTTCTAGTGTATAGATCGTGTTTGTTAAACATATAATCAATAACACTCTTAATGTGTGTGTGTGTGTGTGTTATAGGTTGCTTCCTGATGCTACAGTGTTCTCCAGTGTAGTACAGTTTAATAATGCAGTAGTAGAACAGTGCAGGACTCTTCCTCCATCAGTACTGCACTCAGTCCTCTATCTGTTATCACACACACAGAAGAGCAGCTCTGATCTAGACTGGGTACTACACACACACACACACACACACACACACACACACAGAAGAGCAGCTCTGATCTAGACTGGGTACTACACACACACACACACACACACACACACACACACAGGAGAGCAGCTCTGATCTAGACTGGGTACTACACACACACACACACACACACACACAGAAGAGCAGCTCTGATCTAGACTGGGTACTACACACACACACACACACACACACACACACACAGGAGAGCAGCTCTGATCTAGACTGGGTACTACACACACACACACACACACACACACACAGGAGAGCAGCTCTGATCTAGACTGGGTACTACACACACACACACACACACACACACACACACACAGAAGAGCAGCTCTGATCTAGACTGGGTACTACACACACACACACACACACACACAGAAGAGCAGCTCTGATCTAGACTGGGTACTACACACACACACACACACACACACACAGGAGAGCAGCTCTGATCTAGACTGGGTACTACACACACACACACACACACACACAGAAGAGCAGCTCTGATCTAGACTGGGTACTACACACACACACACACACACAGAAGAGCAGCTCTGATCTAGACTGGGTACTACACACACACACACACACACACACACACACACACACAGAAGAGCAGCTCTGATCTAGACTGGGTACTACACACACACACACACACACACACACAGAAGAGCAGCTCTGATCTAGACTGGGTACTACACACACACACACACACACACACACACACACAGGAGAGCAGCTCTGATCTAGACTGGGTACTACACACACACACACACACACACACACACAGAAGAGCAGCTCTGATCTAGACTGGGTACTACACACACACACACACACACACACACACAGAAGAGCAGCTCTGATCTAGACTGGGTACTACACACACACACACACACACACACACACACAGGAGAGCAGCTCTGATCTAGACTGGGTACTACACACACACACACACACACACACACACAGAAGAGCAGCTCTGATCTAGACTGGGTACTACACACACACACACACACACACACAGAAGAGCAGCTCTGATCTAGACTGGGTACTACACACACACATACACACACACACACACACAGAAGAGCAGCTCTGATCTAGACTGGGTACTACACACACACACACACAGAAGAGCAGCTCTGATCTAGACTGGGTACTACACACACACACACACACACACACACAGGAGAGCAGCTCTGATCTAGACTGGGTACTACACACACACACACACACACACACACACACACACAGAAGAGCAGCTCTGATCTAGACTGGGTACTACACACACACACACACACACACACACAGAAGAGCAGCTCTGATCTAGACTGGGTACTACACACACACACACACACACACACACACAGAAGAGCAGCTCTGATCTGCACTGGGTACTACACACACACACACACACACACACACAGAAGAGCAGCTCTGATCTGCACTGGGTACTACACACACACACACACACACACACACACACACAGGAGAGCAGCTCTGATCTAGACTGGGTACTACACACACACACACACACACACACACAGAAGAGCAGCTCTGATCTAGACTGGGTACTACACACACACACACACACACACAGGAGAGCAGCTCTGATCTAGACTGGGTACTACACACACACACACACACACACACACACACACAGAAGAGCAGCTCTGATCTAGACTGGGTACTACACACACACACACACACACACACACACACACAGGAGAGCAGCTCTGATCTAGACTGGGTACTACACACACACACACACACACACACACACAGGAGAGCAGCTCTGATCTAGACTGGGTACTACACACACACACACACACACACACACACACACAGGAGAGCAGCTCTGATCTAGACTGGGTACTACACACACACACACACACACACACACACACACAGAAGAGCAGCTCTGATCTAGACTGTGGACCACACTCGCACACCCACACACACACACACCCACAGGAGAGTAGCACCGAACTTGACTGGGAACAACTCACTCACACACACACACACACACACACAGAAGAGCAGCTCTGATCTAGACTGGGTACTACACACACACACACACACACACAGGAGAGCAGCTCTGATCTAGACTGGGTACTACACACACACACACACACACACAGAAGAGCAGCTCTGATCTAGACTGGGTACTACACACACACACACACACACACACACACACACACAGGAGAGCAGCTCTGATCTAGACTGGGTACTACACACACACACACACACACACACACAGAAGAGCAGCTCTGATCTAGACTGGGTACTACACACACACACACACACACACACACACACACAGAAGAGCAGCTCTGATCTAGACTGGGTACTACACACACACACACACACACACACACACACAGGAGAGCAGCTCTGATCTAGACTGGGTACTACACACACACACACACACACACACACACACACAGAAGAGCAGCTCTGATCTAGACTGGGTACTACACACACACACACACACACACAGGAGAGCAGCTCTGATCTAGACTGGGTACTACACACACACACACACACACACACACACACACACAGAAGAGCAGCTCTGATCTAGACTGGGTACTACACACACACATACACACACACACACACACAGAAGAGCAGCTCTGATCTAGACTGGGTACTACACACACACACACACACACACACAGAAGAGCAGCTCTGATCTAGACTGGGTACTACACACACACATACACACACACACACACACAGAAGAGCAGCTCTGATCTAGACTGGGTACTACACACACACACACACAGAAGAGCAGCTCTGATCTAGACTGGGTACTACACACACACACACACACACACACACAGAAGAGCAGCTCTGATCTGCACTGGGTACTACACACACACACACACACACACACACACACACACAGGAGAGCAGCTCTGATCTAGACTGGGTACTACACACACACACACACACACACACACAGAAGAGCAGCTCTGATCTAGACTGGGTACTACACACACACACACACACACACACACACAGAAGAGCAGCTCTGATCTAGACTGGGTACTACACACACACACACACACACACACAGGAGAGCAGCTCTGATCTAGACTGGGTACTACACAAACACACACACACACACACACACACAGAAGAGCAGCTCTGATCTAGACTGGGTACTACACACACACACACACACACACACACACAGAAGAGCAGCTCTGATCTAGACTGGGTACTACACACACACACACACACACACACACAGAAGAGCAGCTCTGATCTAGACTGGGTACTACACACACACACATACACACACACACACAGGAGAGCAGCTCTGATCTAGACTGGGTACTACACACACACACACACACACACACACAGGAGAGCAGCTCTGATCTAGACTGGGTACTACACACACACACATACACACACACACACACAGAGAAGAGCAGCTCTGATCTAGACTGGGTACTACACACACACACACACACACACACACACACACAGAAGAGCAGCTCTGATCTAGACTGGGTACTACACACACACACACACAGGAGAGCAGCTCTGATCTAGACTGGGTACTACACACACACACACACACACACACACACACACACACACAGGAGAGCAGCTCTGATCTAGACTGGGTACTACACACACACACACACACACAGAAGAGCAGCTCTGATCTAGACTGGGTACTACACACACACATACACACACACACACACACACACACACACACACACACACACACAGGAGAGCAGCTCTGATCTAGACTGGGTACTACACACACACACATACACACACACACACACACAGAAGAGCAGCTCTGATCTAGACTGGGTACTACACACACACACACACACACACACACACACACACAGGAGAGCAGCTCTGATCTAGACTGGGTACTACACACACACACACACACACAGAAGAGCAGCTCTGATCTAGACTGGGTACTACACACACACATACACACACACACACACACACACACACACACACAGGAGAGCAGCTCTGATCTAGACTGGGTACTACACACACACATACACACACACACACACACACACAGAAGAGCAGCTCTGATCTAGACTGGGTACTACACACACACACACACACACACACACGCATCATGTGCTATTAGTCATGTTAGCTTGTTTAAGCCTGATCTGTTCTTCTCTCTCAGCCTGATCTGAAGAACATCAGTAAGGTCCTGTCGTCCACACGTCCTTCCTCTTCTCCCCTGTCCGTCCCTCGTCCTTCACTACTGCACTTCATCTTCCACTACCCTGAGCTGGCTGAGCAGTTTGGGACAGCGGTGCTGACCAGGTGGCTGAAAAGAGGGAAAGATCTGGACCCTGAACAGACAGTACTGATGGAGCTGCTGCAGAAGAACCCTTCTGTTCTACTAAAAATGCTGGTGAAATGAGTACACACAGTGACACTGACTGCACACACACACACACTTTCCACATACACACACTGCATTCACTCTCTCTCTCTCTCTCTCTCTCTCTCTCTGTAGGGTGTGGTGTTTGAGGAGGAGGAGGAGGGGGAGGTATCTGAGTGTGTGGTCAGTGTGATGAAGAGATTTTTGATGGATCAGCAGAATTATAGCTCTGTTTCTCAATCACTGCTCAAACCATCACTGCTACAGCTACTGCAGAAACTCAACTGTGATAGTAACACTGGTACACACACACACACACATAAACACACACCCACACACACACACATAAACACA
>NC_080721.1:16256049-16261049 GCF_019097595.1 Hemibagrus wyckioides | reverse complement strand
GTTTAATAACTTCTTGATTTTTCTATATATATATATATATATAATTATTATTTTTTTTGAACAATTTCCTTTTTTTTTCATACCATCTAAACACTCTGTTTAATCAGAGCAGTTTTCTGGCCGTCAGCACCAGCTTTCCCGCTGGAGAGCATGGCGGCCCAGGGTAGAGACCCCCTCGATAACCTGACGCGCAGCCATGGCGTTAGAGTGGTGACCGGGGCGGGGGTGGAGGAGTGGTGACCGGGGCGGGGGTGGAGGAGTGGTGACCGGGGCGGGGGTGGAGGAGTGGTGACCGGGGCGGGGGTGGAGGAGTGCTGCCTGGCCGCAGGGGAGGTGGTCGGGCATCGGAACGTTCTGGCGGCGTCCAGGATGAACAGCGCGGTGGTGATGTTTGTCAACACGGTGGAGAACGCAGTGCTGTTGGCCCAGAAGGGCATTATACTCAGGGGTTCACTCACTGATGTGTTCTACCTCGCAACACCTGCAAAAAAAGTCACGCTGTCCAACGTGCCCCCGTTTATTTCTAATGAAACACTGGAGAGACAGCTTTCCATTTTCGGTAAGCTCGTCTCTCCGAAAAGGAAAATGAACATAGGTAGCAAATCAGACCTGGCGAAACACGTGCGCTCATTCAGGAGGTTCACCTACATGATCCTCAATGATAACAGCACTGAACTTGAGCGCACGCTAACATTCAGGATCGACGGGTTTGATTATGTTATCTATGTGTCCACCGTGTCCATGAGGTGTTTCGGCTGCGGAAAAACTGGGCATCTAGTGCGTGATTGTCCCCAGGGCGCAGGCAGCGGTACAGTCCCCTCTGATGTGAGCGAGGTGTCGGTTCGGGGCAGTGACGGGTTGGATCGAGCTGATCAGAATGACGGAGTAGTCATGGCGGACTCTCCGGTCACGGACGGAGCGGGCGTCTCTCATGCGGGTTCGGTGAGCGCTACGGCGGGAGAACCAGAGACCTCAGAAACTAAACACTGAGACCGACCCAGTACCCAGTGATGGGGTGAGTAACACTGGTACCACTGTTCCCACTGCTCAGGCTGAGCAGGCCTCACCTGAGCCGCATATAGAAATAGAAACTGAAACTGATGTTGGAATGATGATTAGTCAGGACAGTGTTACTGAGAATAATGTTGTTGTCTTACCGGAAAATGCAGACGAAGCGATGATGGAAACTGAGCTGACCGTTCTCAAAACACCCGTAAAAAGAAAGACAAGAGACAATGACAAAACTGTGAAAGCTGCGAAAAAAGCAGAAAAGAAGCAGGCAGAAAGTATTAGTGAGCTGGACAGTGAAGAGCCCTCTCCTGACCTCACTGTCTGTGTCACCACTGAGGGTCACTGGGTCGGTAAAAAGTACAATGCGAGCGAGATTAAACACTTTCTTAAGATCACAAAGAAAATGAAATTGAACATGAAAATGGTACAGATCAACAAATACTTTCTAGACCTGAACAAACACACCCAGACCCAGTACACACTGTTGAAAAACACGAGTTAAGTGACGTTTGGAGAAATATGCATAAAACTCAAAAACAGTACACCTGGGCTCATGCTGCTGATGGAAAGGTATCATTAGCAAGGTTAGACAGGTTTTATGTTCCAAAGCATCACTTGAACACCATAAAAAGTTGTGTTATTAGTCCGGTTGGTTTTTCAGACCACAGCTTGGTTTTATGTGTTTCAGTTTTAAATTGTATTAAACCGAAGAGTTCTTACTGGTATTTTAACACAGTTTTACTGAATGACCAGCATTTTATAGAGATTTTTACTTTTTTCTGGAGAAATTTTAGGAAAGAAAAAAGTGCTTTTATTTCTCTGCAACATTGGTGGGATTTTGGGAAAGCTCAAATAAAACAGTTGTGTCAAAAGTACACTTATAATGTCACAAGGGATTTGGCTCGGTCTATGAAACAACTAGAAGATGAGAGAACAGAACTTCAGTTGTTAGCACAATCCACAGAGAACCAGAACCATATTCAGACCCTCACAGTCAAAAAGAAAAAGTTATCGGACCTCCTTGAGTTTAAAGCACAAGGTGCATTAATAAGGTCACGATTCCAGAACGCAAACCAGATGGATGCCCCCTCAAAGTTGTTTTTTAGCCTTGAAAAAAAGAACGGACAAAAACGTTTTATTCACAGCCTGCGCTCTGAGTCTGGACACCTTTTATCTGATACAGCTGACATTAGGAAAAGGGCGGTTAGTTTTTATGAAAAACTCTATCAGTGTGAGTACAGAGAACACACCACAGAACAGAGCTTTTTAGAAGACCTGCCCCGAGTGTCACATGACTCCAATACAGAGCTGAGTGCAGATATAACATCAGCAGAGCTGCACAAAGCATTAATGAGTATGGAGTGTGGCAGAGCGCCTGGCATAGACGGGCTTCCGTCAGAGTTTTATAAGTCTTTCTGGCATGTTTTAAGGGATGACTTACTTGAGGTTTTGAACGACAGCTTGACAAGAGGACTGCTACCATTAAGTTGTAGGAGAGCAGTCCTCACTCTTTTACCCAAAAAGGGGACCTGACAGACATAAAGAACTGGAGACCTGTTTCATTGCTTTGTAGTGATTACAAGATGCTGTCTAAAGTTTTAGCTACAAGACTGGGAAGTGTTCTGGAAGAGGTTTTAAACGCAGATCAGACCTACTGCATACCCGGGAGGTCCATATTTGACAACATCTCATTAGTTCGAGACATTTTCAGTGGCTCCAAACTTGTGGTGCTGAATATGGGTTTCATTTCCATAGACCAAGAGAAAGCCTTCGATCGAGTTGAACACAACTACCTTTGGAAAACCCTTAATGCTTTTGGTTTTAGCTCAGATTTTATTTCCAAAGTACAAATTCTATACTGTGACATAGAAAGTGTACTGAAACTCAATGGTGGCTTATGTGCTCCGTTTAAGGTGGGTAGGGGGGTAAGGCAGGGCTGCTCTCTCTCAGGGATGCTTTACACTCTGGCCATTGAACCCTTTCTGAATACGCTAAGAGCTAAGCTGAAAGGTGTTTTAATCCCTGACTGCCCGAACGCTATCCGCCTGTCGGCCTACGCAGATGACGTTGTAATACTGGTCGACAGTCAGAGTGATATAGACATGTTACACAGGGTGTCCAAGGACTTTGGAGCGGTTTCCTCTGCAAAGGTAAACTGGTCTAAGAGCGAGGCTGTTTTAGTCGGCCAGTGGGTAGGCGAGGTACCTAAACTCCCCGGAGGCCTAAGTTGGAAAAGCGAAGGCTTTAAGTATCTAGGCGTGTACCTGGGTAGTGACTCGTTCACACAGAGAAACTGGGAAGGGGTCATTGAAAAAGTAACTGGTCGCCTAGAAAAGTGGAAGTGGCTGGTGCCTAAAATGTCTTACACTACGCTAATTATTAACAATCTGGTAGCATCGTCTCTGTGGCATAAAATAGCCTGTATAGACCCTCCTACAGACCTTTTAATGAAAATCCAGTCGATTTTGTTAGACTTTTTTTGGGATAAGTTGCACTGGGTGCCACGCAGCATTTTATACTTACCCAAAGAGGAAGGTGGGCAAGGTCTTATACATTTACAGAGCAGAACTGCAACCTTTCGTTTACAGTTTTTACAGAAGTTTTTATGCGGCTCAAAGTTTTTTAGCTGGAAACAAGTGTCCAGTGCCATTTTAAGATCTTTTGGGCAGATGAGAATGGACAATGCACTCTTTTAATGAATCCAGAGAGACTGAACACTGCAAGACTGCCTGCTTTTTATCACAACTTGTTCAGAATCTGGAGACTTTTTAGGTGCAAAGAACCACAGCCACAGACTCTCTTCACTGGCTACTTCAAGAGCCTCTGGTATACGGGGCACGCCTGGACGTCGGGGACTCTTCACTGTCGCAGTCTCTCCTCGCGTCTGGTGTCACCTCCCTCAAACACCTGGTGGACGTCGCTGGACCTCACCTACAGAACGTTGACGGAGTAGCTGCTCGGCTAGGCGTGAGGTCAAAGAGGGCGGTGAGCCAGCTGCTGCGAAAGTGGACTCTGGTCATCTCGCGTGAGGAGAGGGAAATGCTCATGGACTACTCCAGTGGAACTGAAAGCCCCGACTCAGAGGACCCGTTTCCTGAACTTGCACTGTCTGTGGACTGTGGACAGGAAGGCACGGGTCACTTTTTGGACTGTAAAAATATCACAAACATGAACTTTTTAAACGTTTTATAAAGCATGTGTCAAAGCTTTTAATATGCGGTCGCTCAGGGGGAGAGTGGACACACCCTGGCGCACTGTCCTCGGTTTGAGTGAGGAAGAGCGTCCAGAGTGGAGGTCACTCTATAAGCCACCATTGCCGAAAAGAACTGGGGATTTACAATGGAGAATTTTACATGGTATTGTTGCGGTCAATGCTTTTATCTCTGTTCTCTGTCCCCAGGCCAGCCACTCGTGTCCCTTCTGTAATCAAAGAGAGACCATCTTTCATGCTTTTACAGAATGTTCCAGACTACAGTCTCTCTTTACCGTTTTACAGAACATTTTTAGTGTTTTTAACGAAAAGTTTTCACTAAAAGTATTTATTCTTGGTTTTAGGTACACACGCAAAAGACGAGCTCGATGCCAGCTTTTAAACTTTGTTCTGGGGCAAGCGAAAATGGGCATTTACATCAGTCGAAAGCACCAGGTTGAACAAAATGGCTGCCGCAATGTTGTAATGGTCACTACAGCACTCATAAAGTCCAGGATTCTGATTGACTTTGTGTTCTATAAAAAAACAAAGAACCTGTCTGTGTTTGAGGAAACCTGGTGTTGTAGAGGAGCCCTGTGTTGTGTTGTGATGAAAAACTGCAATTTGCACATACACTGTCTTCATTATTTATTTATTTATTTATTTATTTATTTATTTACCTTTTAACCCCATCCTTTAAATGACATTTTTCTCTATTTATTGGTTTTCACTGAGAAGATGTAAATAAAAGTTTTTTCAAATTCTAATTCTCTCTCTCTCTCTCTCTCTCTCTCTCTCT
>NC_080721.1:16211049-16246049 GCF_019097595.1 Hemibagrus wyckioides | reverse complement strand
AACACTAATTAAAGGTCAGGTCATAATTATTCAGGTATAAACATGTAAACAAACAGCAGTTGAATGGAAATAACTGAATAATTATATATATTTATATAGATACTGATCAACCATAACATTATGACCACCTGCCTAATATAGTGCTGGTCCCCCTTTTACTGCCCAAACAGCCCTGACCCGTCCTGCACTGTGTATTCTGACCCCTTTCTGTCAGAACCAGCATTAGCTACAGTTTGAGTAACAGTAGCTCATCTGTTGGATCGGATCACACGGGTCAGCCTTCTCTCCCCACGTCCATCACTGAGCCTTGACCACCCATGACCCTGTCTCTGCTCACAGTGTTGTACCTGACCAGTGTGTGTATATAGTGTGTATGCATGATGCTATCTACACAATTAAGGTCCACTGAGATTCCTGAATCTAGAAGGTTAGAATCTATCTATCTATCTATCTATCTATCTATCTATCTATCTATCTATCTATCTATCTATCTATCTATCTATCTATCTATCTATCTATCTATCTATCTATCTATCTATCTATCTATCTATCTATCTATCTATCTATCTATCTAGTGCTCTGTAGCTCTTTTTCCTATCCTCGTGTCCGTGCTTCATCCAAACCCTGATATCCCACAATCCCCTGCGGGAGGTCAGTGCCCAATCCACGGAGCTAGTGCCCGAGTGAAGGGTAGTGCACTTTATAGAGCTCAGGGCTGTGTTTGTGACGGCCCTGTGTCTCACACAAATCTCTCCGTCTTCATGTGTGGAGCGCGAGACGGTACGTTTTAAATAATAATAAAAATAATAATATATAAAAATATAAATGTAATAATGTTAAGTAAGTGAGAGTAATGAGATGAAGACCCTGATCCCTCTCTCTTTATCCTTTAGGAGGAGATGAGATCAGACCTGGACTGCACGCGGAACCCCAGTGGAGGGAAGCTGCGCTCTGATTGGTCGCCGGGGGGCAGCGCGTGGCAGCGGTGGAGTGGAGCGGCTGACTGGTGTGTGTGTGTGTGTGCGTGTGTGCGCGCGCGCGCGCGCGTGTGTGTGTGTGTGTGTAAATGAACGTTAATAACACGACGTCATCAGTTCAAACAGCACGGACTCTCACACACACGCGTTACAGAACTGCGGTCATCTAGATTTATTCTTCTGTTTCCGGTGTAACAGGTAAGAGTCATTCATCCATCACCCACTGCAGGCTCTCACAGTACTTCCGGTTTTTTATTTATTATTTAATTTAATTAGCATGTCGGGTTGTAAAGGATGCGCGTGCTAAAGCTACAGATATGAGTAAGAGCAGTGGAGAATGGAGCTGTATGGAGGAGGGTGGAGTGTCAACAGGGGTTCTAATCACGGGGCTGTGTGTGTGTGTGTGTGTGTGTGTGAGATAAATAATATAAACACATGTAGGAGTGCAGTCCACAGCTGATGATCACATGGACACGAAGATAAATCACATAAGAACCTTATTTATTTTCAGTGTTTATTGTAGCAGTAGAATGTGAGCAGAATGCTGTAACAGGAAACCAATCAACATCAGGAGGATGTGCTGGACACACAGCTGCTCCATCTTACACCATCACTAACCCTTCAACATACTGGAATAAATCTGATTTATTTGTAGAAGTGAGAGAGAAATGACATCATAGGTAGAGAGGATGTAAGAGAGCATATAGGTCAAGCACCAGTTACTGGACTCACTGACCTGTACAGTACACAGCCTGTACTTCCTGTGTCTTATAAACACATGATAGATATTCTGAATGGTCAGATTCTCTCTGGTATGCATTGTGTTACAGAGTGAATCTACTGTAGGGCTCTGTGTACTGAATAGTGATGATATAGTGGGATTGCACTCTGTAGTGACCGTATTACTGGTCATGTGGTCTGGTACATTTGTGTCCACAATACAGACATGCCAACATCTGTGTGTTTCACCCAGGTGCTCTGTATTTCGGAGTAATGTGCCTGAAGAAATATATTGAAATATACACTTGTATAGCCAAAAGTATTGGGACACCCCTCCAAATCGTTGAGTTCAGGTATTGTTTTTCAGAGGTTGGGCTCGGACCCAACATGACTATACACCAGTGACCAAAGCAATGTCCGTAAAGACATGGATGAGTGAGTTTGGTGTGGAGGAACTTGACTGGCCTGCACAGAGTCCTGACCTCAACCCCATAGAACACCTTTGGGATGAAATAGAGTGGAGACTGTGAGCCAGGCCAAAACTTTTGGGACGTCTGCCTTTACATGCACATGAATGTAATATGGAGTTGTCCTGCCCCTTATAGCTATAACAGCTTCAACTCTTCTGGGAGGCTTTCCACAAGGTTTAGGAGTGTGTTTATGGGAATTTTTCACCATTCTTCTAGAAGGACATTTGTGAGGTCAGGCACTGATGTTGTGATGATGAGAAGGCAGGACCTTGCTTTGGTCACTGGTGTGCAGTCATGTTGGAACAGGAAGGGGTCATCCCCAAACTGTTCCCACAAAGAGCATGAAATTGTCCAAAATGTCTTGGTATGAAGCTGAAGCGTTAAGAGTTCCTTTCACTGGAACTAAGGGGCGGAGCCCAACCCCTGAAAAACAACACCTGAACTCAATGATCTGGAGGGGTGTCCCAATACTTTTGGCTATATAAGTGTATATTACAGCATTATTTGGACAGTATTTCAACTCAGTGGTTTATATATGGAGTTTGAGTTTCCTGACTGGATTCAGGACAATGTTACACACACACACACACACACTTTTCTTCTCTCTGTGAAAACATCAGTACACTGAATATACACCTGCAGTGTGTTTTTACCCTCCTCACTGTGTTCTCTACCTGTGTGTTTGTGTGTTACAGTGTGTGTCACACCCTCCTGGCCATGCTGAGTGTGTGTTCTGTGCTGCTGATTGCAGCATTTGGTGCTGTGTGTTCCACAGACTACAACACACACACACCCCGACATGGACACGACTCCAACCTGGAGATTTGTATCCTACTGTATGCGTAGGGGTGTGTGTGTGTGTGATTTTGCTGTGTGTGTGACTTTGCTGTGTGTGTGTGACTTTGCTGTGTGTGTGCGTGTGTGTGTGTGACTTTACTGTGTGTGTGTGACTTTACTGTGTGTGTGTGACTTTGCTGTGTGTGTGCGTGTGTGTGTGTGACTTTGCTGTGTGTGTGTGACTTTGCTGTGTGTGTGCGTGTGTGTGTGTGACTTTACTGTGTGTGTGTGACTTTACTGTGTGTGTGTGACTTTGCTGTGTGTGTGCGTGTGTGTGTGTGACTTTGCTGTGTGTGTGTGACTTTGCTGTGTGTGTGCGTGTGTGTGTGTGACTTTGCTGTGTGTGTGTGACTTTGCTGTGTGTGTGCGTGTGTGTGTGTGACTTTACTGTGTGTGTTATTTTCCTGAGTGTGTGTTAGATAAGCGTCTGTTTGAGGTGAAGAGAAAGGATCAGCTCAACGCTCTGAAGAACCTGGTGGATCTGAACGACGTTAATCAGCAGTACAAAATTATTGACATCATGCTAAAGGGGCTTTTCAAGGTATTACCCTCCTGTTGTCCCTCTGTCTCGTCCCTTCATCTTCTCACGTCTCCATCTCTAAATGGCTTCTTATTTTTTCTATTTTCTCTTTATATTGTGTGAGACAGCTAGGAATGTAGAGACCGTGTGAGACAGCTAGGAATGTAGAGACCGTGTGAGACAGCTAGGAATGTAGAGACCGTGTGAGACAGCTAGGAATGTAGAGACCGTGTGAGACAGCTAGGAATGTAGAGACCGTGTGAGACAGCTAGGAATGTAGAGACCGTGTGAGACAGCTAGGAATGTAGAGACCGTGTGAGACAGCTAGGAATGTAGAGACCGTGTGAGACAGCTAGGAATGTAGAGACCGTGTGAGACAGCTAGGAATGTAGAGACCGTGTGAGACAAGTAGGAATGTAGAGACCGTGTGAGACAAGTAGGAATGTAGAGACCGTGTGAGACAGCTAGGAATGTAGAGACCGTGTGAGACAAGTAGGAATGTATAGGTGACGTCAGGTGAGACAGGGTCAGGAGGTGACGTCAGGTGAGACAGGGTCAGGAGGTGACGTCAGGTGAGACAGGGTCAGGAGGTGACGTCAGGTGAGACAGGGTCAGGAGGTGACGTCAGGTGAGACAGGGTCAGGAGGTGACGTCAGGTGAGACAGGGTCAGGAGGTGACGTCAGGTGAGACAGGGTCAGGAGGTGACGTCAGGTGAGACAGGGTCAGGAGGTGTGAGAGTCGATGGGTGAAGGTTGCACTTTTCACATACACACTGTTAATCAGATTAAGGGGCGTGGCCTGACAGGTGGACAGGGCTGACAGAAGTAATAAGGACAGGATCTATAAGTGTGTGTTCTAGTTGTTTTATTTCTGTACAGTTAGCAGTGTGTATCTGTGTGTTTAGCCTCTCATATCTATGTTTATTGCTGTTGTGGCCTCAGAAGCCTCTGTCCTGACCTGTGTGTGTGTGTGTGTGTGTGTGTGTGTGTGTGTGGTCATAGGTTCTAGAGGACTCCAGAGCTGTTCTTGTAGCTGCTAATCTACAGCCAGATGATCCATTTCCTCTGGATGATAAAATTAAAGAGGGTGATTTTCTCCTGATCTTAATGAAACCTATCATATAAACAGATGATAACGGTCAGTGTCTGTGGTGTATCACTGCTTCTCTCACACTCTCATGATGTCTGGTGTGTATTCAGCGTACTCTCACGTGGTGGAGAACACTGCGTTCTTCGGTGATGTGGCTCTGCGTTTCCCTCGTATCGTCCATCACTACTATGACCACAATACTGAGTGGGGGAAGACGCTGCGCTGGGGGCTGAGCTTCTGTAACCAGTCTGGAGTGTTTAACGGAGGGAGTCACCAACAAGTCCTCACACTGGTGTGTGTGTGTGTGTGTGTGTGTGTGTGTGTGTTCTGAGCTCAGCATACACTAAAATAAATGATGTCATCAGAGTGACACATGACTATTAAGAATGTAAATATTTGTCCTGGTCCTGTTTCTCATCTAATCTGTCCTTGCAGATGTCTCAGGAGTTGGGAATAACAGAGAAATCTCCAGACTTCATTAACCCTTTCCGCACAGAGAAAGATGACGTGAGACACACACACACACACACACACACACACATGCACGCATGCCATATGACCAAAAAGTTTGTGCATCCTGACCATCACTCCCAGATGTTCTTGTTATGTTCAAATCAGCTCCAGTCTTCTGGAAGGTTCTCCACTAGATGTTGGTGTGTGTCTGTGGGGATTAGTGATCATTCAGCTACAAGAGCATTAGTGAGATCAGACAGGTGTTGTGAGAGTGAGGAAGTCTGGGGGTCAGTGGGTGGTCAGTGGGGTTGAGTCAGAGTCAGGGCTCTGTGCAGGACACTCCAGTTCTTCACTCCAACCTCCACACCAAGTCTTCATGGAGCTGCACAGGGACAGGATCATGAAGGAGCAGGGACTGGACTCTGAGGTCCAGTAAAACTAAAGCTCCACACAGACCTTCTGTACACCTGTGTGAGGAAGAGTCTGTGCTAACAGTTGATGGTCAGGAGAGAACAAAGTAATATCTTTACACAGCAGTTTACAAACATTTATTAAATCTCCGAATCTCTCTCTCTCTCTCTGTCTCTCAGGTGCTCCACACTGCGGAGGCCTTCCAGAAGATTCTTCGTGAAGAACAAAAGCGCAGGAGGAAGGAGGAGAAGAGGAAAGAGATGAGGAAAGGGCCTCGAATTTCCCGCACTCGCTCTGAACTCTAACGCCCCCTGCTGTAAAACACTGAGCACAACAGACAGAGACACAGACAGATCTGTGAGTCACAGCTATATCAGATGTAGGTGAGGTGGAGGAGCAGGTAAGCAGCAGAGCAGAGAGGCAAAGAAGAACAGATTACACAGAAATGGATGGGGTTTAGTACTCTACCATCTGAGTGACACATTCAGCTGTGACAGTTTATCAAAATTACATAAGGTTTCACTTTAACGCTGAGAGCGAATAAATAATATGAATAATGTAAAAGGAATATAATGAGCTTTATTATATTGTATAAGTAACATGTATCTTTATAATGCTTCTGATTCTATCCGTTGTGCGGTGTAGGTAGGATGTGATATCTGGCTTGTGTTCCAGTTGTGTGTCTAACACCTACACCCATCCCTGTGTCGTTTCACCTCAATCACTCTACACACTCGCCTCATCCCCATATAACACACTACACATGAGCTGATGGAGAATTCACAGATCCCTCAGCCGAGGGGGTGATGTTCACACAGTACTGGAACACAGCCATGTAAGCTCAGGGCAAATTTCAATCCTTTAGTGGACAATTAGGATCTGCTTTTTATATGTGGTGTGGTGCAGAAAGGCGTGCAGATTTAGTGGAATTTTCATACCTGAATTAAAGCTGGTTTAATCCTGTTTGTCTGTGTGTGTAAGACAGGTACGGTTCTGGTTTGTTTTGTTTCCATGATGATGTAGAATATTGCCGTGAACACAGCAGCTCTGTGTGACTCCATCAGGAGTCGGGTTTATACCTGAACACAGTTATGGTAGATAAATCCTGTCTTTATGCTGCCTCCAGAATGGGACAGACTTTATTTGGAGAACACCGCCTCAGTGGGATTTTATCCTGGACAATGTAATTATATATATGTGTGTGTGTGTGTTAATTATCAAGAGATACAAGATCATATAACTAATTATCTTCAGATCCTGAGGACATAAATGTGACTTTAGGATGATGAAGACTGTACATGTTCAAAACAATCTATTAAATATTTACTACATTTCCACATGTGGTATTTGAAGTGTGTGTGTGTGTGTTCGTTCTAAAACATCCATATGTATAAATGGTGAGAGAGTAAGACCATCTGTCAGTGTGACAGAGAATACACTGCTCCTGATATTACGTTAAAAACTGAAATAAAAATAAATAGGTGTATATTAACAAATTACTGTAAAATATTTAAGATTATATACACAATATTACCAAAAGTTTTGGGACATCTGCCTTAACTCCAGTGTAATATGGAGTTGCCCCGCCCTTTGTAGCTATAACAGCTTCCACTCTAATGGGAAGTCTTTCCACAAGGTTAAGGAGTGTGTTTATGGGAATTTTTGACCATTCCACTAGAAGCACATTTGTGAGGTCAGGCACTGATGTTGTGATGACGAGAAGGTCTGGCTCACAGTCTCCACTCTAATTCATCCCAAAGGTGTTCTATGGGGTTGAGGTCAGGACTCTGTGCAGGACAGTCAAGTTCCTCCACACCAAACTCACTCATCCATGTCTTTATGGACCTTGCTTTGGTCACTGGTGTGCAGTCATGTTGGAACAGGAAGGGGTCATCCCCAAACTGTTCCCACAAAGAGCATGAAATTGTCCATGGTATGAAGCTGAAACGTTAAGAGTTCCTTTCACTGGAACTAAGGGGCTGAGAAGAACCCCTGAAACACAACACCTGAACTCAATGATCTGGAGGGGTGTCCCAATACTTTTGGCTATATAGTGTACATTTTAAGATTTTTAAAGCAGTTGATTTTCATTTCTAAAGCCATTTTCCATGTTTTAGAGTCACCATAACAGTCCTTCAGATCTGTGAGCCATTGTTCACCTAAAAGAACTGACCTAATGAATCGACTCAAAAAGCTGATTTAAAGATCTGTCTGGTCAAGGAACACATTCCTGAGGAAGAAGGGGGAATGGTTTCGATGGTAATTACAGTTACTTGTGTAGTTTTAAATCTTTCTTTAAGTCTATCAGTTGACAATACAAAAGCTAATCTTCATCACATCATTGTAAAGGTGAGCAAATTATCAGTAAAACGTGAAATAAATCAGTATAAAAATCTGAACATGTGACATTCAGAAACATCCAAAATTCACTGAACAGCACATATTTTCTGCTTAGCAAGCTGGACTGTTGCTCTGAAGGCAATTTGTAAAACTTGTTGAGGACCTATTCCCTCACGCATAGCTGCATCTATCACCTCTATCTTCTCCTCTGATGTTATTTGCAGCGTTCCAAATTTTTCTGCCAATTTCAAAATATGTTTATCTTTTGACAGACTGGTCTGTGCTTCTGTTCTTGACTCCTGCAGCAGTGTCCAGTAGATTTTCTGCCATTCAGTCTTGGTCGCTTCAGGATATCTTCTTTTGCACTGCTCCACTTTTTCTTTCAACCTCTGTTCTTGAAGATCATAAATCGTTCTCTCAACGTCCTCGTAGACAGCGTCCGAGTAGTGCATCCCCTTATTATCACACACCATCTGCTCTACTTTCACCATGAATTCTTTGAATTGTTTGTAGCTTGGTGCTTTGTTGTTTAAACAGTGGTAGCGATTTCCACATCTGGCTACTAACTCTCTGAGACCAGGGTCTCCGTCCTGCAGGAACTGCCCCATACTCCTCTTCAGGTTGTCTTTATATGTAAAGAGTATCATTGTGTACTTGTCTGCATTCTGAAAGGTCTTTTTGATTTCATCCACAGTGCTCCTCTCCTCCTGAGTGAATCGTACAGCTAAACTGATGACTATGAGGAAAACGTGAGGTCCCGGAGAGGAATAGGTCAAACAGTTCATTATTTCTATGATCACATCTTTGTTACTGAGCTGGGTATCAAATATTCCAGGTGTGTCAATGACAGAGATTTGTTTACCACCTCGTAGGATTTTGTGAGACCTGCACTCTCTGGTTTGTGAGGTTGAGTTAGAATCAGACTGGAATATGTTTCTTCCAAGGATGGTGTTTCCAGATGCACTCTTCCCAACGCCGGTCTTTCCTAGAAGCACCATTCTCAGCTGGGGACCTTGTTCATCAAGTGGCCTTCTGATATCTGCTGCACCTGAAACTACACAGATACAGTCAGAGATAGCTGGGCTGCTGTTTTAGCAGCAAAAGGGGACCAATACAATATTACTCTGGTGATCATAATGTTATGGCTGATTGTCACTGGCATGACATCACATCATTTTACACCATTCAGTTTAATTGATTTATTTTTTGGTGAAAAGTGAAACATCAAGTCAAAACCTATTCAGAATACAGAGAGTAACATCACTATCATTTAGAGTAAAAGTACATTAATGGATCTTACATGTGATGTCCTTCTGTATACTGGACCTTCTTGTCTGGGCCATGTTATACTGGCCTCTGTTCTGGCTCACCATTAGGTTAATCTTCTCCAGTAAGTCAGTGACTTGTCTCGGCTCTGTGATGATGTTATTGAAGACATGGGTTTTGTTCTCACACTCTTCAACCAGCTGCTTGAGCTCACTTCCTCCGTTCCTGTCTACAAACTTTGCAATGGTCTCGTCGTCCTCCAGCTCGTCTCCTCGTGTGAAGAGCACTATGATAAACTTCTGAATGCCTGGACCCAACAGTACTCTAATAAACTCCAGTATCTCCTCCTCACTCTGCAGCTCTTCTCCAACAGGAACCACAAGCAGCACAGCATGAAGACCAGACTGACAGAGAGACAGCAGTTTATCTTTCTCTCGGTGGAGCTCCTCTTCTGTGATGTCTGGATCCAGCAGGTCTGGTGTGTCCATCACACACACCTTCCTTCCTGTAACATGGCCGGTGTGTTCTCTACAGGTTTTAGTCACTTTCTCTTTGTAGCGTTTTGGGCTGATGAACACTTTTTCTCCCAGTATTGTGTTTCCTGAGGAGCTTTTCCCAGATCCACGTCTCCCCAGCAGCAAGATCCTCATAACTCCTGTAGAACCTGTTAGTTAGGAGCAAACATTTCAGACTAAAAACTAATGTCTTTTCTTTATTAAACACACACACACATAAAATGTAGTTACTGTAATCTGCCCCAAGCTCTTTGTAATAAAACTTTGATAAGATCTTTATCAAACCTTGAGCAAAGTCTGCTGTAGCCATTTCCTGCATTTAAAACAGAAAGACAAATCCATTACACATTATATTTTTATTAAATCTGGGAGTGAATAACATTTAAATTAATCACAGAGTAATTAATATTCAATATGAATTTTATTTCTAAATCTCTAAGCAATGCTGTACTTGCTGTCCTCATTATCCATCAAGTATCTTACACCACTGGAACTAACTGACCACGAGTTTTCAAACTGTATATTAATATAAAACATTTAAGATGATCTGAATTTGATTATGTATTGTTTAGAGGTTATTATTTACCTCTCCAGCAGAGCTAGCGTCTGTCTCAGTCCTGCTCCTGTAGAGTCTCACAGTGACTTTTGATCATGAGGTGGAGTCAGTAAGATACCAGAGGCCACTGTTTATTCAAGTCATCATGACCATGCCCTAATCCCTCAGAAGGACACACCTTTTATATGAAAGGCTCCAATTATGAGGGCTGAAGATAACATCTACATGGAGCATAGCATACCATTATGTTATAAAGCTTGATCCACTGTTTCATGGTGTCTGTGGAATGCTGAGGCAGTGCTAAACACCTTAATACACTACACTTTATTGGCAAAAGTTTTGGGACACCTGCCTTTACATGCACATGAACTTTAATAACATCCCATTCTTAATCCATAGAGTTTAATATGGAGTTGTCCCGCCATTTACAGCTATAACAGCTTCAACTCTTCTGGGAGGCTTTCCACAAGGTTTAGGAGTGTGTTTATGGGGATTTTTGACCATTCCTCTAGAAGCACATTTGTGAGGTCAGGCACTGATGTTGGACGAGAAGGTCTGGCTCACAGTCTCCACTCTAATTCATCCCAAAGGTGTTCTATGGGGTTGAGGTCAGGACTCTGTGCAGGCCAGTCAAGTTCCTCCACACCAAACTCACTCATCCATGTCTTTATGGACCTTGCTTTGGTCACTGGTGTGCAGTCATGTTGGAACAGGAAGGGGTCATCCCCAAACTGTTCCCACAAAGAGCATGAAATTGTCCAGAATGTCTTGGTATGAAGCTGAAGCATTAAGAGTTCCTTTCACTGGAACTAAGGGGCCGAGTCCAACCCCTGAAAAACAACACCTGAACTCAATGATCTGGAGGGGTGTCCCAATACTTTTGGTAATATAGTGTATATTTTAAGATTTTAAAAGCTGTGAAAATGGCTGTAATCTCTTTTGTGCAGTCGATTTTCATTTCTAAAACCAATTCCCGTGTTCACTGTAACGGTTCTTCAGATCTGTGAACCATTGTTCACCTAAAAGAACTGACCTAAGGAATCGATTCAAGAGCTGATTTTAAGATTTGTCTGGTCAAGGAACACATTCTTGAGGATGACTGAGGAAGAATGGGGAATGGTTACGATGGTAATTACAGTTACTTGTGTAGTTTTAAATCTTTCAGTTTTGTGAAGTCATGGGAAAAGAAAGTGTATCCTCCATCAGTTCTGTGTTTTTACACCTGTGAGGCTCTAAATAACAAATAGGTCACTTTGTATAAATAAAATCCTCAGGTCACAAAAGAAACCCAACAGCATTAAATCTGTGATATTCTTCCAAAAAAATAAAGTCATATTCAGAGACTAAAGAACCCCAACCCCTGAAAAACAACACCTGAACTCAATGATGTGGACGGGTGTCCCAATACCTTTGGCTATATAGTGTGTTACAGCACTGATTTTCTTTTTTATTTAATTTAATGCAGTTACTAAATTCTTGGCCTTAATTTCATTTAAAGTGAATCTACATGATAAGACAGGATCACTTTGAATACACTCCTGGTGTGGTGTCATTATTTCTTCCCTTTATAACAGACATAAAGTTTCATCACGTGGGTTTGGGATGTGACCCTGAAAATTGCTGCAGTGCAACGTACAAATATCCTGGTCATATTCTCACTGAAACACTGCCCATTTTGACCAACACAAACACAAGAGCTGTGTATTGTGAAGACTTGATGGTTTTGTCACTATTTTTATAGCAAGAAAATAAATGTAGAGGAAACCAGGAGGAAATATTATGTGAGAAGAAGTGAGTGTTCTGCATAAAGGACTGAAGGTGAAGTGCAGAGAAACTTTTGTACAGTGTGGGATTTCCTCATGTTGAAGTGATTATTGTTGTGTTTGCTCTCACACTCTAACAGACGGATGAACTGGATAAACTCTCGACTTCTCATCGGTGGTTTCTCACTGCAGTGTGTTGTACAGGAAACACTACACAATTCATCCCCAAGGAAATCAAACATACATGGAATTATTAGTGCTGAAAATCACCTGGATGATCCCTGCATGGAGTGTGTGTGGAGTAATCCACCAGCCACAAGATAAGTACCTAAAATATCTTCCTATTCTAACAGACACAGTCCACCATGAACAAACCTGACTGACCACATGAGGGAGTGTGTGTACAGGATTAGGCTTGACCAAATAACTTGACTAGGATTTTAGATTTGAAGCATGAGGTTTATTGATATATTAAATACATGACATCATTGAAAACCATAGAAATAACACTGGTTTGTGATGGCACCACATTTTTAGTGATGAAGTATCCAACACAGCGGCAGTAGCATGCAGCGGCCACTCCGGATCCAAAATAGGTCTATTAAAGTTTTTATCCCGACTTTTCATGGTGCAGAGACACCGGAGAAAGCAGTGTTAATGTATATGTCTGTCAGACACTAATACAGTAATCATGCAACAGCCAACCTGCATGAGGACAGGCCTGAGCTGTACACTGGTCAGTGCTATGTATCTGTCCTGTAGCGTATTGTGTGTATTAGCCGGTAGCGTCTCACACTGTTTGCAGTCCATACACTGTACATGGTTAGGACAACTTACATTTAGTCTTTAGCTCTGTGGTGTTTCATGTAGCACCAGGGTACTGGAGAAACGTGGTTTCATTTTCACTGTGTACTGCGTCAGCTTCATATAATATATTTTACTGAAATAATGTTAAAAGTTTTGAATGCAAATGATGGAGTAAGTATTACTCTGTCACACACTGGACAAGGTCAAGAGTGAAAAATATAACAAATGAAAATGGCAGTGCAAAATTATTTATGAAAAAGGGAAATCAAAGTCATTTAAAAGCTAAAACACTTGCAGGAATCTCACTGCAGACCATGTGAAAAACAGCAACTACCAGCTACTTACTTAGGTGAAATGTGTGGTGTAATGAAGTTTGTGGACATTGTTAAGGTGGTGTGAACATGCTTGGTGATTCATGTCCATGGTGGCATGGGGGAGATAGTCCTTGCTAAGTACTTTCTGTTATGCATATGTGGAACCAAATTTTATATCCTGAGTTGTCTTCTACCAACATGATATACTGTGTAATGATCTGTCATTTTCCAAACATCAGTCAGATTAATTTGATGTAATTATTAAAATAATTTGTCTGTGGATCTTTATTTGTCTCTGAGCTGGATGGTAGTGAAATATCTGACTAACGTTATTTACTAAGGAGTTGTTAAAGTATAAAGGCTCCATTGTTGTCATGTCTACAGGTCTGTGATGCATTGTTCCAGATGTTTTGGAACCGGTCACTTGTCGTAATTCATTGGGGTGTAAAGATGTAGGACATATCTGAGCTTGTGTATATTAGTACTACAGCACTGCAATGCCGCAGCTTGTATTATTATGTCTAATGCCAATTATTCTTTGTTTGTTGTACACCCTTAATTTGTGATTCAGTGCGGTTGTGGATTCTGATTTTGCCCAACAATTACAAGTACTGAGGAACTAGATTCAGTTACTTTTAATGTGCATTAAATAATAGAATTAGTATTTTAGGGACATGCATTTTGTTTATACTGCTCTCACTGTGCTGATTATATCAGTTTAATAAAACTAGAACATTAAATACTGTCAGCTCATCTTTAGGTTTGGTATTCCTTTGAATATGTAGTATAAAGGTTTGTTTGCTATACCAGTGTAGCATGCTAAACTGCCCTCCAGTTCAGATGAGGTGACAGCTTCCTATGTATTTTCCTGGATACAGTACACTAATGATGCATGTCCATTTTTTAGAGAGCATGTGTTCCCAGGTTTTCACCTGTCATTTTCTCAATACTGCATGATAAATTGGTGAATAAACAAAAGCATGAGAAGTACAGAAAGATTCCTTCTTTATTTTTCATTAATCCTCACTGGACAGGTGTACCTGCTGTATCTACTGTATGTTGGAGGTGAAGCTTAAATACAAAGAATAATCAAGGAACTGAAATAATAAACATAACACATGATGGAGACAAGACCAAATCAAAATGCATATGGCAACATAAACACAAAACCCTCAAAGTAAGTGTGATAACAGTATGGAGCACTCAGTATGATGCAGTATACTGAGGATTGAATGCATAAAGTATGTCTGTGTATAACTTGTCATCTTCAAAAACTTGTTCTTGATTATACATATACAGAATTCTAGTTAAAGACTTGATTCATCTGGGCTCAACCTATACCTGTTTCATGTTACTAAACTGCAGACTAACATTAATAAGTATTATCTTAGCAAGATATTACCACACACACATTCAAGTGCAGGTTTGATTTAATAATAACTAAAAACTGCAGGATATTGGACTTCCCCTCAAGGTCATTTTCCTCTAAGAATATATTTTCTGTACCTGGCACATTACTCTGAACAATATATGATAACAGAACTATAATCTCACGTATGAATGTATTACACGTGATAGATCTTTTTACTGAGTCGCACACATCTGCTGTCTGGCTAGTTTTCTTGTGGCTTTGATCGCCACCCACACTGCTTGTCTTCGGTTTACCCCTTTGCTCTCTGCTGCCTTAATTGCACTCTCTCTCTCCTCTGATGTCACTTTTATCTTTCCCAAACATTTAGCTAATGCAGTTATATAAATGTCAGAAAATAAATCCTTTTGAGCTTCAGATCGTGACTCTTCCAGTAAACTCCAGTAAATTTTCTGCCACTCACTCTGATTCTTCTGCTCCTGAGTGTAACCCTTCAGTTTCTCTTGCATCTTCTTATTCTGAATGTCCAGAATTGATTGTTCAAGACTTTCAAATGTTTCTTCAGTGAAGTGCTTTCCCTCATTTTCAGCCACAACTGACTCTATTTTACCCATAAATTCTTTAAACAGTGTGTAGTTGGATACATTGTTGTTCAGACAGTAGAATCTGTTCCCACAGCTCTCCACAAGGGTTTTCAGCTCCGGGTCACCGTTTTCTATGTACTGCTGAATGGTTTGATTTTTCTGTTCTAACTCATCTTTGCAGGTGAATACAATCATTGTAAACCTTTCTGCATTTGCGCCAAAAGCCTCTTTGATCTGCTTTATAGTCTCCTTCTCCTCTAATGTAAATCGTCCAATTCTCATTACTATGAGGAAAGCATGAGGACCTGGAGATGAATAAGTCATGCATTTTACAATTTCCTTGAATATATCTTCTTGGTCGAGTGAGGTATCAAACAGTCCTGGTGTGTCGATTACAACAATCTGTTTATCACCCCTATCTGTTTTTTCTGACCTGCACTCTCGTGTTTGAGAAGATGAACTTGGATCAGATTTGAACACATTTCTGCCCAAGATGGTGTTTCCTGTAGCACTCTTCCCCACTCCAGTTTTCCCTAAAAGTATCAGCCTCCTCTGCTGTTTGCTCTCAGGATCCTGTTGTAACTCACTAGTTCCCTCTTCCTTGGTGTCCCCTGAAACTGAAAGACAAATGACTTGGATTAGTCCTTTAATTCTTTATTCACTTTTTATACATAACTCTAAACTGTAACTATAAAATGTCTATCTGTATCTGGAATGTGCTGTGGAATACAACAGTAAAACATAAATCTAGGATAAAGGATGACAATATAAGTGCAGATAAGTATTTTATTAAACTGTTATATATAAAAATGTTGAAAAGTATTCAGTTTTTCTTTTAATTTTATTTAAATGTATTTCCAGTGCCGTTATTTGCTTGAAATGGAGGTCAGGCACTGGTATTATCTCAGTAAAACCACACAGCTAAACATGTTACATTCCAATCTATAGATAAAGTTCTTTGCAATAAAGTGAAAGGAAAAAATGTTAAACACAATAAGAAAATTGATTATGTCAGGAACACCTGGACAGTTCCCTGCCAGGCCCGGAGAGGGCGCTGGCAGGTGAACCTTGGAAGCCTGCTGCTTTGCTTGTATTTTGTGCCATGCCTTTCCAGTTGTTCTCTATCCTGTTGTGTCACCTGTTCCTAATTATCCATGATGTGTAGCCCTATAAATAGGGATCCAGATGTTCATGTCTTTGTCTGTCAGTGTTTAGCTGTCCCGTGGTTACTGTGTCAAGTTTTGTTTGCCATATTTATGTTTAGTTAAGTTTTGTTTTAGTTTACCACGCTACGTCTAGAGTTAGGTTCGTCTTCCCCATGTCTTGTGTTTTTGTAAATAAAGCAGTGCTTCCCTGAATCCTGCATATGGGTCTGTTATCCATGGCGTGCCGGCGCACGCATCACCACAGAGGCCCGGGTTCATGCCCCGCACGTGGCGGGGGCGCTGGACGTGACAGATTAGTGCATTTTGGTAAGTTGTTACTTTCTCTCTTTGGAAAGGGCAATGCAAGTAAACATTTGTCATATCATTTGTCACCAAACTATCATGCAAGAAACAGCTCATGATGTGTTGAGGCAAAAAGCATTCCCAAGACCTTCACAGGACAAGGACACTGATTACTGAATGATTTCTCAACTATTAAACATTCTGATAAGCTCCTCTGGGTTTATTATCCACAAGTGGAAGGGACATAACTTAATCATCAACCAGCTACACACAGGAGCAAGTCACAAGACTTCCACCCTGGCCATCAGCAAGTTGGTCAAAAGAGTAGCCCAAGAGCCAATGACACAAGAGCTCCAAAAAGACCTGGAAGCAGCAGGACGAGCCGCACTGCTTAAAATAGGACATCAAATTCAGAATCACACCCTCAGAGACCTTAATTCTATCCCCCCGGAGATTCTGCGCCCCGAAGAGCTCAGCAGAATGATCATCATCCCGCCCGTGAGGTGCCGGAGGCGTATAGACAGGAAGCAGAAGCTGGGCAAGAAAGCCAGCGTGAAAGCTAGGCTACAGGCTAATCCACACAGACCAACACTGCCGAGTCTCTTTCTTACGAACTCCCAGTCACTGTGGATGGACGAAATACGACTAAGGATTACTTCTTACTGCATAAACAGCTTTGTGATGGTAATTACTGAGACTTGGCTGGATAGTGCTCTCCCTGATGAGGCTATCGAGCTAGCGGGCCACTCTATTTACCGTGCTGACAGAACTGCCGACTCGGGTAAGAACAAAGGTGGAGGATTGTGTATGTATATTAACAATGACTGGTGTACATCTGCAGACATTATTAGGACACACTGCTCTCCTGACATAGAATATCTGGCTCTAAAATGCAGACCCTTCTATGCACCTAGAGAGTTTACTGCTATTCTGGTCACAGCTGTTTACATCCCACTGCAGTCTTATGCTAAGCTAGCCCTGGAGGAGCTGCATGCAGCTATTAACAGCCAGCGTAATGATTATCCAGAAGGAGCTGTGATTGTAGCAGGAGACTTCAATTATGCAGACCTAAAAACTGTCATGCCAAGACTGCACACCAACATACACTTGCCAACCAGAGAGAAGAGCATACTGGATCAAGTGCACATAAATATTCCAGGAGCCTACAAAGCTGCACCATCTCCACACCTTGGCTCTTCAGACCACATCTCCATAGAGATAACTCCATCCTACAGACCTTTCATTTGCAGAGCACAACCAACTTTCAAAATTGTCCAAGTATGGGGTGAAGAGTCCTCACAGCTGCAGCTCAGTTCTCCACGCTTTTTATATTATCCAGGTAGTCCTTCTAATGATTGACAGAGATCATTGTCAGTCCACTCTGTGCATGCAGTAGGACACAGCTATGCACTTTTCCCATGTTCTCGGTGGTAGGCAGTGTTATTAGGCAGCTGTATGGGATCTCAGAGTGTCGTAGATGTTTTTATCCACCCTCAGCTTCTTGTTGGGAAACATTCCGATGATGATTTTGTGAACTGTGTCATCCAAGCATTTTCCAATAAATCACTGCTTCCATAAATATATTGGATGTCATCCAATCTGATTTCCCAAATGTGAAATTTCATCAAATGTGATTGTGATTTATAGTTGTCCTTGAGGTTGGCACTCACAATGAGTGCAGCATCATGATGTAGTGTTTGGTACAGAGTGAGAGTCTCATGTATTTCCCATAAAGTAGTGTCCATGTTCACCTGAGGTGGAATGTAAACAATGCTGACTATGACTATGTAAACGGAATTGACTATGAACAATTCCATTGTTCTGTCCATATGGTTAAGTGAGAAGAACTTGGCTGGCTGGATTGAGTGGTCCGATACCCCTGGATTCAGCCATGTCCTGGTGAAGCAGAGGAGGTTGCAGTCCCATATGTTCCTCTGGAACTTTACCCTGGCCCTAAGGTAGTCAAGCTTGTTTTCTAGAGACTAGACATTGGCTAACAGGAAGCTAGGCCAGGAGCACAGTGTGAGTGGAACCAATACCAATAAGAGTGTATCATTTCATGTGATAAATGCATTGGAAAAAATTTTAATGTAAATGTAAAAAACTCTTTACATGTTGACATAATGACATCTTGTATTATTTCCTGGAGGTGTGAGGTAAATGTGTTGACCATCAGGCCACCGTGCCCTCCCCCCTGTATACTGTTGATTATTAAAGTTTTATTAAACACCACTTCAATAATCATTAGAATATCAGTACCAGCAAATAAATAATTTTACTCTTAGGACTGTACTAACACTTAACAACCAGGGACTCTAGCTGACTGAAAGTGAAAATAAAATCATAATTTATGCCAAAGCAGAGGAAAAATCGATTCATTGATCCAACAGTAAAAATACAATATTGGTAACTTACACAGGATAAGCTCATCCATGCTTCTCTTTTTTTTCTGTTCTATTAAAAATCTTCCTCCTTTATTCTTCACCAAGTTATCAATCTTGTCCAGTAACTCATTGACCTGAAGTTCAACAAGTTGTCTGTTATTAAAAACATGGAACTGTCCACAGCAACTTTCTATCAGCTGCTTAACTTCTTTATGCTCTTGGATATGCTGCTCGATCGTCTCGTCGTCCTCCAGCTCGTCTCCTCGTGTGAAGAGCACTATGATAAACTTCTGAATGCCTGGACCCAACAGTACTCTAATAAACTCCAGTATCTCCTCCTCACTCTGCAGCTCTTCTCCAACAGGAACCACAAGCAGCACAGCATGAAGACCAGACTGACAGAGAGACAGCAGTTTATCTTTCTCTCGGTGGAGCTCCTCTTCTGTGATGTCTGGATCCAGCAGGTCTGGTGTGTCCATCACACACACCTTCCTTCCTGTAACATGGCCGGTGTGTTCTCTACAGGTTTTAGTCACTTTCTCTTTGTAGCGTTTTGGGCTGATGAACACTTTTTCTCCCAGTATTGTGTTTCCTGAGGAGCTTTTCCCAGATCCACGTCTCCCCAGCAGCAAGATCCTGATGGTTGAATCAGCTGCAATGGTGGAAGGGCCAGCAGCAGAGTCTGAAAAATACAAAGAGTGGATAAATGCAAATTGTTCGAGATACCTGGCTAAATGTTTTGATATATTGATACAGGGCTGACTGTGTGATATTTATTCACAGCCTCATCTATGACCATGATATTCTTTGTTTAGCCTCGAGATTCTTTCTGTTCTGAGTAACATGTACTGAGCTCAGAGACTTTGTAATGAACTCATCAAACTCTTAGTAATTGTGTAAACCCCGCGTCTGTTTCTGCTAACATCTTTTTTTATTAATAGGTAACACTGTTTATGTCTGGGTTTTTGGCACTCTTTTCCACACTCTCTTCCCTGATATCAGCTCAGAGGTAGTGGCAGCAGATTTCTTCTGGCATGAAAATTCTCCAGAATTATTAAATGATAAGCTGTGTAACAGGGTGCTGAAGGGGGTCTTTAGTGTAATTATGACCACAAAAATGTAAGAATAACGTGTATCTAATCAGCAATTGTCTCTCAAATATAAACATAACCCTCTAGCATGGTGTAATCTACATATTTGCTACACCCAGTGCTCCATTCATTAACTTACATGCATAGTAAGTGGTAATAACCAGCTGCAGGTTACATGTTACATTTATACACATACTTTTTATTGATTTTTATTGACTGAATTTCAACTTTTTTTCCCTCTGAATCTGTAGAGCAGCAAGTTTCTGTTAAAGTCAATCTGCTTAGGTCCTCACTGGTCATTTGTTTAAAACTGATTCCCAGGACACAGGAGTGTCCATCACACATTAGTTATTCTGTATGAGTGACCAAGTCAGACTGTCCCGCTGTATGTAAACTTCATATTTTCATCTGCTGTGATGTTTATATTTTCATTTTTAAGCACTTTATGTAGGAAACAGTTTACACGCTGCAGACCCTGTCTTTATAGAAGGGTCCTGTTTCTTGTGTAGTGTCCATCAATACATTATTTATTTATTTATTTATTTATATAGCACTTATTAACAACTACAAATTGACCAAAGTGCTTTACAAACAAATAAAGAAGTCAAACATTAAGAAAGAGAAAAATATGAAATCTACACAAACTGTTAGAGTAAAAATAAAGAAACATATTGTCTAACTACTATAAACTAAAAGCTAGTGTAAATAGGTGTGTTTTTAGTTTAGATTTAAACAAGGCCATATCCGTAACTGATCGAATTTCAATTGGTAACGAATTCCAAAGTTTGGGAGCTGCTACCGCAAATGCCCGATCGCCAAACCGTTTGCATCTGGATCTTGGCACTTACAAAAGAAATTAACCAAATGAATGGAGTGCTCTACCAGAGTTATGGGGTATTGAGAGATCTGTTAAATAAGATGGGGCCAAGCCATGTAGGACTTTGAAAACAAACATCAACAATTTAAAATCAATTCTAAAATGTACTGGAAGCCAGTGGAGAGAATAGAGGATAGGAGTTATGTGATCATGCTTGGAAGTATTGGTTAAGAGATGAACAGCTGCGTTTTGTACTAATTGAAGGTGAGAGAGATGGGAGTGATTAACACCAACGTAAAGTGCATTACAGTAATCCAACCTAGAGCTAATAAAAGCATGTATCACCTTTTCAAGATCGCTATGTGATAGAAAAGGTTTCACTTTGGCCAGCAACTCGATTTAACTACAGAATTAATCTGTTTATCAAATTCCAAGCGAATATAACCCCCAGATTTCTAACAACTGGTTTCATGTATGGAGTAAGATCCCCAAGCTCTAAGTTTAAACTTCCTTGCATAGATGTGGTTCCAAAAAAAATGCACTCCGTTTTATTTTCATTTAGATGAAGAAAGTTTTGTGAAAGCCAGAGTCTGATGGCTGGAGTGCGTTGCTCCCCTTTGGCTTTATAGGTATATAAATTTGTATATCATCTGCGTAACAGTGAAAAGAAAGATTGAACTGCTTAAAAATTTGACCCCAGAGAGAGCATATACAGCAAAAAGAGGAGAGGGCCAAGAATAGAACCCTGTGGCACCCCACAGGAAAGAGAAGCACAGGAAGAGGAGAGATCACCAATCATAACTGAAAAACTTCTATTGGCTTGGTACGATTGGAGCCATTTGAGGGCCGTGCCCTGAATACCTACACTTTGAGCCAGGCGTGAGATGAGCACCACATGGTCAACGGTATCAAAGGCTGCTGTGAGATCCAAAAGAACCAATGCTGTAGGAGTTTGAGCATCAACAGTTAAAAGGATATCGGTATAGACTTTTAGCAGTGCAGACTCAGTGTTATGCCGAGTTCTAAAGCCAGATTGAAACTTTTCAAATATGTCATTTCTTTCTAGAAAAGGCTGCAATTGTATGAATACAATCCTCTAGAACTTTAGAGAGAAATGGAAGATGAGAAATAGGTCTAAAGTTGGACAAAACTGAAGAATCAAGGTGAGGTTTCTTGAGGGGTGACCACAGCATGTTTGAAAGCATCTGGGACACAGCCAAAAGTAAGACAAGGAGACATGGCCCCACTATGTTAAAAACCTCTTTTAGTAGTTTTGTGGGAATTGTATCTAAAGGACAGTATGTGGGATTAATGTGTTGCACTAATGAAGAGGGAGAAAGAGAAGGCTCAAACTGCTCAAAAAATTGCAGAGTGTCCAGGAACAATTTCCAGCTCAGGTGTACAGTGGTTTGTGGCCTGACTGACAATAGCTACCTTATCAATAAAATAATGTAAAAACTTTTCACAGGTATCAGTTGTTGCATTAGTTAAAACAGTGTTGCATGGATTTATAACAGTGCCCTAACAGTTAAAAAAGTGCCCTAGTGCAATGACAGCTGCTAGTAATAGTAGTAGATACAAATTTTGACTTAGCAACCTTAACAGCATTCTGGTATTCTGCTAAGCAGTCCTTTAAAGCACCATGAGACACTTGTAGGTTGTCCTTCTTCCACTTGTGCGTGGCCTGTCTACAACGCTGCCTGAGGGCACGAGTGGTCTCATTCAGCCAGGGTTCTGGTTTAGGTTTAGAAGATTTATACCTAAAAGGGGCAACTGAGTCCAAGATAACAGAACATGTGGAATCAAAATGTGAAATGAAGTCATCAGGGTTGTAGTGAGACACAGGACTATCTATGAAGTATAGTGGAGACTTTATAAAGGCAGCAGCAAATTCTTCAGCTGTTGAGGGGGTAAGAGTGTGACGACGATGGGCTGGAACCCAAGGATTTGGGCATAGGAGGAACTGCAACTTCAAATAGAATGGGGAAGTGATCTGAGATGCCAGTGTCACAGATGTCACTGACATTAATACTGAGTCCAATAGATATGACAAGGTCCAAAGTATGTCCCTGTTTATGTGATGGAACTAGCACTGACTGGCTGAGTTCAAAGGAGTCTAGCAAAGATATAAAATCAATTGATAATTGGTTGGAAGGGCAACAAACATGAATATTAAAATCACTGCATATTAGGATCTTCTCATATTTTGGCACAATACCAGCAAGACACTCATGAAAATTCTTGTTATTATTAGGTGGGCGATAAACCACTGCAAACAACACAGGATATTTAAAATCAACCACATATAACTGCAGTTCAACACAAGAGAAGTCATCTGTAAGAACAGACCGGCAGCTAAAATTGTCTTTAAAGATAGACACCAAGCCTCCACCACGACCTGAGCCTCGTGGAGAGCTGAGAAAGGAACAGCTGGGAGGGAGAAGATCAGAGAAAGCATTGTTCTCACCTGCTTTCAGCCAGGTCTCAGTCAATAGTAGGAAGTCCAGATCATGAGAGGAAAAATAGTCGACTCATTTGTTCAGATATGTAGGTGAAATTCATTCTATGCCAAGATCAAATCACAGTCAAATAGCTGCCCCCAATCCCCCAGACTCTCTCACAGCCCACACCCTCTGCCCTTCCAGGTTATCAGGTGATCACAAAAACATGTATAAGTGATGAAGGACAAAAACCAGAGAGAGTAGCACAGTGTTAAACATAGACCTGTGGAAATGTTCTGTACAAGTATTCTAAAGTCAAACACCGACTGCTGAAAACACTGAACTGTATCAAACAGTCAAATAATGCTCTGAGATAAAAACAGAAGCTCTAGTCTTACCTGGAAATGGAGGTGCTGTCGCCATGTTAACTTTTCTTTCCTGAAATCCTGACAAACAGCTTGAACTAGCTGTAGATTAGAAAACACACACACTGAATTAATCTACAAAGATTGACTAATGGTAGCCTTATTCCTATATTACAAAATGATTAAAAAACATACACAAGCCTTAGAGTAAAGAGAAGCAAACCTGGGTGTAGTCTGCGCTTTGAGAGACCAGGTCTACTTTCACTTTTACATAAAGAACACTTTTAGAAAAACCAGATCTTCCAGCTCCATCCTTTGGCAGAAACAGGAATTGTAACAAAGGAAAACAATCCATCTAGATTTCAAAATGTGCATTAGACATTTAATCATGATCATATTCATCATTCAATCATGTTTTTCTATAAACTGTTCCTCTTGCTGCCACAGTATAATATTATTTACAAACTGATATCATAAAAATAAAAAATAAATACACACATGCACGTACATTCATCACACTCAGTTTTAGCATTTCTCACACAAAAAAATACACAACAATGAACAATGGCTGGTTTAGAGAATGTTAGAGATCTTTTATTCTAGATTTCTTATTCGACATTTTAAAAACGTTCTTCAAATTAATTTTTGGACATCATGAGTCTGGATGATTGCATGCGGTGTATCGTCCACCTCGCTGACTCGTTGCCCTGCTGCTTCACCTGCACTCCTTCTGCACCAAGCACAACCTCCAGTACCCCTGCACCAAGTTTCCTCCAGTATCCTCCAGTTTTTCACCATGTTGCTGACTTTCAGCCACCATATTTTTTCAGTAAAGAGCACTATTTTTCACAGATCCCTGACTCTGTGCCTCTCTCCGTGTTACACTCTCTGAGGCGAATGTCACACTAGTGGAGAATGTGGGCAGTGAACACAGAACCTGCACCAGGACTAAGCATGGAGCATGCTGAATTACTGCAATTTGAAGTGAATTCAAATGATTTTACTGGATAGCAGCTGCTGCGATGGGATTAGCCAATCAGAATGCTGCATTTGTCCTGTTTCTGTTAAAAAGCTAGTAGCCAGAGAGCTATGCTAGACACACAGAGATGTGAAGGTGAGAGACGGTTAAGTACCCACATAGCAGATGGGTCTGGGCCAGATCTGGCATTAAGCCGGCACTGCTGGCTGAGTTCTAGCATGGCAAGTGGTACGTCAACCAGATACGGACCAGGTCTGGCAGTGATGACACTGTTTATATGATTGTGTGTGTGTGTGTGTGTGTGTGTGTGTAACAGTAAAATACTCACCGATGGAGTGTCATGTTACCTCCTGTAACTGTGCAAATAGAACCTGTACACCAAAGGGAGCCCTCGCCCGAGTATTAACATCCTGAACATACTTCCGTTTTTGTGGTCTATTTAATCTGCTGGCTTTCCTTTGTTCATTGTGAAGCATCGTTTCTCAGTGACTCTGTGCCATGCCTTTGATTATTGACTCTGATCATTACTGTCTATGATCCCTGCCTGTTTCTAGTTCTACTACGTGTTTCCTATTTCAGTTTTCGGTTTTGGTTTAGTTTGCTTGAGTGTTTAATTTTCTGGTTTTCTGATCTTTCTGTCTGCCTTATCCTTGATGATTATTGCCTGCCGTTTCTGTCAATAAAAGATCTGCATCATGGATCCTGCTACATCCGCCTCGGGTGCATCATTACACCTCCCCACAGTTGATTATTAAGAAGCATATAAATACAGTATTTAAAGTGTATACAAATAAACATTATGACTAGTTTAGTCCTAGACTCCATGTTAACCTTTGCCTTACTGCAGAATTATAAATTAAGGCAGATATCTCTGAAGTATCTTCCTCCAAATCAAATGGTACAAGCTGACTGTCTATAATTGTACATTTTCTGTGGTACCTTCTCTCTGTTTGTTCTGCCATCTCTTCTTAAATTTTCTGTAAGTAGACATGAGATAATGCTGAAGCTAGTCACTGGCTCCAAGAACAAAACCTGCACCAGCACCAATGACAGCACCAGAACCTGCACTTACAGGACCTGCACCACCCACTAGAGCTCATATTGCAGTTCCAGATAGAGTTACATTTCCACATCCATCACCTGCAGCAAACAGCACATAATGCTTCTTTCTTTTGAAAGACCTTTTGAAACCCTCACCATTCTCTCTCTCCTCCTCTTATCAGAAAAGACAACAAGAACGGGCCCAAGTACAGGACGCCAGACAGGAGTTAGGAGTTTAATAAGGGCAAAGGGGGAAACAGCAAAGATCCAGCAAGCAGTGGGTGGTAGGCAGCATATAAACACAATATCCCAGAGAGCACAAGATGCACAAAGCAGCTGAATCTCCAATACTAGCACAGAAGTCCTAAATCCACAGATGAATTACTCACAGTATTCCATACGTGGGGCAAAAATCCAAGGTACATACACAAATGTCCCTCAATATTTGCATTCAGAAGAGTTCTAAAAAAATCCACAGTATGCAGTGAATCCAAGTAGTAAAGTTTACAAAAGTACATTCACAAATGTCCCACAATATCCACAATCTATGGAAAAAGTAGCAAGGTTTACGAGCTATAATCCATAGAGCTAGAAACATACTGGGCAGAAATATATGGAACATCCATGGGGGATAATATCCAAAATGGGCATAATCGGAGTGGCAAAAACCGGAAAATGCTAGAGTGAAAACTAGCAGGATGACTCTCAGAGACTCAGGGAGGCAGCTGAGACCTGGTGGCAAACAAGAGACGGGAGCATCCTTAAATAGTGTAAAAGAGTTTAAAAAGAATGTTTCTGACCAGGAAGTGCTCACAGGTACATGTTCTGCTTAATGAAGTAACATCTTCTCTTCACTACTCATCCCCCAGGCTCCACCTGCACCATCCTCCCTGACTGCTGAAGACTTCACCACCTTTCACAATGAGAAGATTGTGAAAATCTGCCAGACCTTCACTTCTACCCCAACTACATCTTCATTTTACAGCCAGGATTTCCCTACTCTTTCACATCTCCTATGTTACATCAACTGTCTATCTCTCACAGAACAACCTCCAAGATCCCAACCAGACCGGCTTCAAAGCAGCACATTCCACAGAGACTGCCTTTTGGCGGTCACTGAGAAACTACATGCTGCTAGTGTGGTGGACATAGAATTAAATATAATGTGTATATACATATATATCAGTGGCGGTCCGTGTATTTCACACCTAGTCCTTCACTGGTGTCCTTCCTGAATGAATCCACCTCTATACCATTATTATGATGCCACCATGGGCGTGGCTAGGCCTTTTTCTACTCAGCCCTCCCAAAATTCTGTGATTCTCCATAAACTCTACACAAATTGGTGTTCTCCTCAGTCCCCTTTAAATTTCATATGAAAACGGCGGCTCTTCAGCTCCTCCCCGTCTTTCAGCGTGTTCTTCAATCCACAGACCGCGTCGTCGCAGAGGAGTGTGTGTGTGTGATTGTGTGTGTGTGTGTGAGTGTGTGTGTGTGTGTGTGTGTGTGTGAGTGTGTATGAGATCAGGAAGACTCGTATTTGTCTTGTTCAGTACAAATGTTATACACATCTATACAATACAGTGGAATGCTGCAATAAGTTTCCCATCCTACCCTGTTAGTCACACCTTTATTTTATTTATTTATTTTTTATTATTATACCCTCATTGGGGGCGGAGCCCCCCTTAAATGAAAATTCTAGAACCGCCCCTGGACGCCATGGAAATAGATACTAATCACCCGTTAAATAACAAAGTAAAATGAAATTATTCTACAGTATTTCACACCTCACAAGGAATAGTCCATTTTATTACGGTTACTTTTCTCACAAAGCCATTCTTGATGAATATGATTGGATAAATACTCTTATCATAAATATACACTACTGGAAGCAGCACAACCGAGAGAAAAGCTATGAAATGTAGAGAATAGACTATTGGGAATAATTTAATACACATTCATGGAAAAATATATTAAATGTATTAAAATACAAGTCAGTGATTCAGATCACTGCTGTTTAGGCCAGCAGAGAAGGACTTACTGACCCTGACGGTCCACCACTGATGTACAGTCTTATGCAAAAGTTTAGGCACCCCTTGATAAATAACAGATTTTGGTGATTTTTTTAATTGAAAAGATGTTAACACAGTCTCTCTTGGAAATGGAAAAAATGCACAATATTTTCAGCAAACATTGATGTTACTTCTTATGCCATAAATTGAACAAAAATAAAAAAATAAAAACATTATTGTGGCACTGTGTAAAAGTTTGGGCACTCTAAGAGTTCCAGAGTCTCAGATTCTTTTTACAAGGTTTCAGACCTTAATCAGCTCATTAGATCTGATGCATGGCAGCAGCTGTCATTAGTAAATGCCAATTTCAAAGCTTTACAAATACTTTGACTCTTCAAACCTTGTGCACACACTTACGGACACTCAACAACCATGGGTTCCTCTAAGCAGCTGTGTAAGACTCTGAAAATGAAAGTTATTGATGCCCACAATGCAGGAGAAGGCTACAAGAAGATAGCAAAGCGTTGTCAGCTTGCAGTTTCCACAGTGAGAAATGTAATTAAGAGATGGCAGTTCAGGGGAACTGTGGAGGTCAAGATGAGATCTGGAAGACCAAGAAAACTCTCGGAGAGAACTGCTCGTATGCTGGTCAGAAAGACAAATCAAAACCCCCATTTGACGGCAGAAAACCTGCAGGAAGATTTAGCAGACTCAGGAGTGGTGGTGCATCGTTCCACTGTGCAGCGATGCTTGCACAGACAAGACCTTCATGGAAGAGTCAGCAGAAGAAAACCTTACCTGCGTCCCCATCATAAAATCCAACGTCAGAAGTATGCAACAGAATATCTACAGAAGCCTGATGCGTTTTGGAAACAAGTGCTGTGGACTGATGAAGTTAAAATAGAACTCTTTGGCCACAATCAGCAAAGGCATGTTTGGAGAAAAAAAGGAGCAGCATTTCATGAAAAGAACACCTTGCCAACTATTAAGCATGGGGGTGGATCTATCATGCTTTGGGGTCGTGTTGCAGCCAGTGGCACAGGAAACATTGCACGGGTGGAGGGAAGAATGGATTCCACTAAATACCAGCAAATTCTGGAAGCAAACATCATACCATCTGTAAAAAAGCTGAAGCTGAAAAGAGGATGGCTTCTACAACAGGACAATGATCCTAAACATACCTCGAAATCCACTATGGAATACCTAAAGAGACGCAAGCTGAAGGTTTTGGAATGGCCATCACAGTCCCCTGATTTAAACATCATTGAAAATTTGTGGGTAGATCTTAAAAGAGCTGTGCATGCAAGACGACCAAAGAATATTACAGAACTAGAAGCCTTTTGCAAGGAAGAATGGGAGAAAATCCCAAGTACAAGAATTGAAAGACTTTTAGCTGGCTATAAAAAGCGTTTGCAAGCTGTGATATCTGCAGAGGAGGTGTTACTAAGTACTGATTATGTAGGGTGCCCAAACTTTTGCACAGTGCCACAATAATGTTTTTATTTTTTATTTTTGTTCAATTTATGGCATAAGAAGTAACTATGCATCAATGTTTGCTGAAAATATTGTGCATTTTTTCCATTTCCAAGAGAGACTGTGTTAACATCATTTCAATTAAAAAATCACCAAAATCTGTTATTTATCAAGGGGTGCCTAAACTTTTGCATAAGACTGTATATATATATATATATATACGGTGAGTTCTGCAATGTTTCTGTATGTTTCTGTATGTTTGCAGGAGATAAAGGTATAGATGCTTCATAACTTTCTAAAATTAAATAGCTCCATCCAAGACTGAGGTTCTTCTTATTGGCACACCAGCATCCATCCACAAATGTAGCAGCTTTAATCTGACACTGGATAACAGCTCTACTGCCGTCTACACAAGCTCGTAACCTTAGTGTGATATTTGATGATTATTTGACAGCTGCTCAGGTAATACAGAGACGGCCAGTGAAACAGCAGCTCCTGTTCCCATATCATTTATTTAACATTATTTTTCCTTTTCACAGATATGTAATGTTCAATGTCGAGGACAATATAAGGTTTGCACTATTAGTTTGCACTGTCGGTGGAAAATGTTACTGTTTAGTATCCACAAGTGTTTTTTGTTAAAAGTTATGTGCCATTATGTATTTTATGTGTTTAGTGTATGTGCTTGGGTCATGCTAATCATGCTAGCGATGGACACAACCTGCTCACTTAATTACTGTATTCAGTTAGTCATGTGTATATATATATACGTTTGAGTCATGTGACACAAAAATAAGAGATGCACAGGAAGAGAAACAATTATTTTTATGGGTTGAAATTGTGGACTTGAGTCATCCATTCATCGGTCCTCATCCTCCTCCACCTCTCTGCAGCATTCAACACAGTAACGGACAACACTCTCTTGTCCACCCTCAGGAGTCTTGGATTTTGTGGAACAGCATGGGAATGGTTTGCTTCCTACCTGGATGGTCAATCATATCAGGTAACATGGAAGGGATTGACATCTGTCCTATGCAGACTCTCTACTGGTGTCCCACAAGGCTCAGTACTTGGTCCTCTCCTTTTCTCCTTCTACACTCACTCTCTTGGCAAAGTTATAACCTCATGGGTTTTCATACTACTGCTATGCTGATGACCCCCAACTTATCCTCTCCTTCCCTCTCTCAGATACCACAGCTTCTGCCCGGATCTCAGTGTGTCTGGCAGACATTTCATCTTGGATAATGACTTCATCCCCAGCCCAGGATCTTGGATTTTCTCTGAACAACTCCCTGATCTCCCCTTCAGCCACTGCTCGCAATCTTGGGGTATCCATGGACAATCAACTGTCCATTTCCTCTCCTATTGCTAATGTGACACTCATGATGGTTTCATTGGTACAATACCAGAAGGATCCAGCTGTTTTTGTCCACACAGGTTGCTCAGGTGCTTGTTCAGTCTCTGGTCATTTCAAGACTACTGCAGCTATTTACTGGCAGGTCTTCATCTGAATGTAATTTGACCTCTGCAAATGATCCAAAATGCAGCTGTGTGACTTGTTTTCAGCCTGCCCAAGTTCTCCCACACCACCCCACTGCTGCGTTCCCTCCACTGGCTTCCAGTAGCTGCATCAGATTCAAAACACTGATGCTTGTCTACAAAGCCAAGAATGGACCAGCACCATCTGACCTCCAAGATCTTATTACTCCTCACACTGACCCTCGCTCCCTCAGATCCACTGCTCCACTGGTTCACTATCTCTCAAGAGAATGAGGCTTGACTAAATACATGTGTTTGTAAGGTTTTAATGTTGAGTCTGAGGAGTAAACATTGTCCATGATTGACTCCATGCTTTCTGAATAGTCATGAACTCAGCAGAAAAAACTGGTAAGTTTATCTGGACATTTGTCTCCTATCTAACTGTTCTTCACAGAATTAAGTACTTGTGTAAATAGACTAAGCACCAATATTCCTGATACTGATCAGGTTTACTGTAACTATAAGAAAACCTGAAGCAGAAAGTCAGAAGAGATATTTTTATACAACTCTTTGTTAAATATTCATGTGTTTAAAATATTAAAAACCTTAGAATTAATAACACTGGTTAGTGATGGTGTAGCGTATCTGGACCAGAACCCCCACACAAGGACCACACACAGTTCAGATCCAGCTCTGTTTTTAATCTGGAGAACAGGAGAATTAAATCAGTGGATCACATGCGACTGCTTCTCCTGCTCTGGTACACATTAAACATATGATGTTAATCAATTAGCACCATGATGTACTTCATGTAAATCAAATTACATGTTAAACAATACATTGCTAACAAATTCAAGATATTGTTAGTATCTGTTATTAGTTAACTAATATTAATTTATCACTTTTATCCAGCAATAAATATGCATTTACATCAAACAAGAAACATCATCGTGCAAGAGTGGTTGTAGGGAGATGCAACAGGTGAACTGTAGCTAATGCATGTCGCGCATGGAGAAACCACCAATAGTGTTGCACTGATAATGCTCCTGCCCATAACAAACACTCAAACACTGTATTCTCACATTTCTAGTGATTACACACATGTTCAGTAAGGTAAAGTATCCAGTAGCACACAGCGGTCACTCCAGGTCCAAAATGTTTTTACATTTTACACTTTGTACAGTACCTAAGGAGCAGGTCCAGCAGTGTTCATGTTGATGACCACCAGACACTAATACAGTACAGTAATCCTGCAACAGCCAACCTGCATGAGGACGTGCTGGAGCTGTACACTGGTCAGTGCTATTTAAGGTTTTTTTTGCTTTAGGCTTAGGATATTATATTTGTTGAAATGAAACGTTGTTAAAAGCTCAACAGGGTATCATATGAGGTGGAATATTTAATCGCACAGGCAAAAAAGCCACACATGATCGGGGAAACCCTTATTAAACCCGCTGCTATAGCTACAAGTCGGGCTATGCATGGGGATAGACTGACCCGTGAGTTAGAATCAGTGAATTGTCAAGCGACTGACCTTAAAGACAGTGATTAATTTCAAGACACTGGCTGAGTTTTGAGAGGGAATCCCCACAGCTATCCAAGGCCACCATGGATGCCGTTTTGCACTGCCTGCTTGTGCAAAAACACTTTATTGGCACTCACATACATTAAAAATAAAAACAGGTCACGAGTGAATGGAGGATGATCTCTGGGAGGCCAAAATTTCTCCAAAATTAAACCAAGAATGGACTTGCTATGCTCCAAGCATTGTGCCCACCCATCTCATTAGGTGAGGTTAATGTTGAAATTAAACAAATAAGTAAATTACTATAAATGGTATAATTTATATGGTTGTTACACTTGTGTTTTTTGTGTTGTCATTATGCTCGTGTTTGGATAGGCCTATTGGTGTGTGTGCACTGTTGCACGCATTGTTTGTATATTTCAAGCACCTCCGAGGATAGTGAGGGTCACGAGTCATTAGCACCATTATTTTGAGGGTCGTTGGCTGAAAAGTTTGGGAACCCCTGCACTAGTCCAGTTTCTCTCAGTAAGGTCAAAGTTACAGAACAGCAGCAGTTAAAATAACGGTTTGTATAAATGAGTTCAGGAACACAGCAGCTCTTCAATAACACACCTCTGATTGTTTCAGTCTGATTCAGTCTAAGTAGTATTCTGTCAAAGGCTTCTTCATTTATCCCTGAGTCGATGTGGAAGAGCAAGGCCAATTCATCTTCATCTTTTTATCTCAAACTTGCAGCTCTTCAGAGTCTCCAGTGTGTAGCAGCAACAAAAGACCTGCCGTTGCAGGTTCATACTGTGACGATGCTACACTATGTAAACCTGCTAGTTTCAGTAATCCAGTGCTTTAGTGCTGTACCATATGATGAGGGCACAGAAGTGTGGGAAACTTCATAGTTTAAACTTGGATCAATTATCGGATTCACTACATCAACTGAAATTCATGTGTGTGTGAGTCCTGTTTTACACTGGGGTTAAGATCAGATCAGGATGGTGTGGTCAGTTGGAATGTCAGCATGTGGTTCTCCTGCACAGAGACCTGAGGGTTTCATTGGTGTTAACATGGATCTCTTCTCATCTTCCTCCAGTCAGTGTTTCATTGCAGAACTGTGAAGAAGAATGAAAGAGATTCAGACACAAAGAGTTCACATGGAGTCCAGATTACACTGACCACCACTGATGGTCTGAGGGATGTGTGCCACGCTTACCCAGAATCCCCCTCTCTACTCCATCATGCTAAATATACATTAATGCAGAAGTAAAAGCCAGCAGCGTGGAGAGGTGACCTGATTACACATACACACACACACACACCACATACACACACCAGTGCAGTATCTGTGGAACATTATGACAGATTATAACACAGGTTATAACCCATACATTACTGTTGAAGTTACTCACCAGAGCTTGTGGAAGCTGTGCTGAAACCAACAGCTGGATAAAAACACGAAATCATGGTATCACATGTACGATCATCTCACTATTACACCTCATCATCAAACATTATTATAATAAAATCTAGAACATGATAAAGCTTCAGAGCTGCTTTCTTGAGATTACTGAAGGTTTAGCGTGTGAATGATGTGATCGGATGTGAAGTGATGAAGAAACATTTTCTTTACAAAAACACAGAAATAGGTGACCAAGAACAGCTGGACGATTTAAATTAGTGTTGTTTCACCTTCCATCTGTCTACATGAGCATGGGCATGGTGACCGTCATTAAAAACACCACAGTCTCCACAACCCACCACCACCAAGTTCACACTGGTTTCAGTAAAACCCAGAACCAGTCATGTGAGGTGTACCCTGCTAGTCCCAGAGTATGAATAGAACAACAACAATAAATACTCTTTCTATGCTGCTTGTCTCAGCTCCACCGGCTAGCTAACGTGTTAGCTTGAATAATAAAATGAAACAGTATGGGCCTGGTCTTTTAGCTCCTCAAATCTCATAAAGCCTACAAACAGGATGTTCATTTAACACCTCAGTAGTTTGTTTACACCAGTATGAGCTGTTTCTCAATGTTTTACAGAACCTGTGGAGCAGGAAGAAACAGACAAAGTTATCCGTGCATTCTCAGGTCAAACACCTGATTTATTCTGCTGGTCCTGCCCAACACGGCTTCAGGTGGGTGTTGCTCTTTGGGCCAGACATTACAATGACACCCACTGAAACAAAATTACAGCATCACACACACTATATAGCCAAAAGTATTGGGACACCCCTCCAGATCATTGAGTTCAGGTGTTGTTTTTCAGGGGCTGGACTCGGCCCCTTAGTTCCAGTGAAAGGAACTCTTAATGCTTCAGCTTCATACCAAGACATTTGGGGATGACCCCTTCCTGTTCCAACATGACTGCACACCAGTGACCAAAGCAAGGTCCATAAAGACATGGATGAGTGAGTTTGGTGTGGAGGAACTTGACTGTCCTGCACAGAGTCCTGACCTCAACCCCATAGAACACCTTTGGGATGAATTAGAGTGGAGACTGTGAGCCAGACCTTCTCGTCCAGAATCAGTGCCTGACCTCACAAATGCTCTTATGTCACAAATGTGGGGGTCAAAAAATATATATGTATAAAATATATATATGTATAATATGGGGTCAAAAATTCCCATAAACACACTCCTAAACCTTGTGGAAAGCCTTCCCAGAAGAGTTGAAGCTGTTATAGCTGTAAAGGGGTGGGTCAACTCCATATTACATTCATGGCATGGAAAGGCAGATGTCCCAATACTTTTGGCAACATAGGATTAACCCATAAATTGGCCATAAGCCATAAGTTTCCTCATATACAGTGAAGCAGTTGAGGGATAAGGGTCTTGCTCAAAGCCCAGAAGAGTGGTCTTTATTTTAAATGGAATTTAAAATAAAATAATATGTAGTCTGGTCAGGACCAGGTCAGTGTGTGAGTGAGTGTAACATTCAGGTGTGACATGAAAAAGAGTTT
>NC_080721.1:16168549-16198549 GCF_019097595.1 Hemibagrus wyckioides | reverse complement strand
GATCTGAATCTGATGGTTTGTGACGCACATGAACCTTGTAGTGTAAGATTCTCTAACCTGTGAATCTGACTGAATTCATATTTATCAGCTAACCTTCTGAGCTATTATTATTATTATTATTATTATTATTATTGTTATTATTATTATTATTATTATTATTATTGTTATTGTTATTATTATTATTGTTATTATTGTTATTATTATTATTGTTATTGTTATTATTATTATTATTATTATTATTATTATTATTATTATTGTTATTATTATTGTTATTGTTATTATTGTTATTATTATTGTTATTGTTATTGTTATTGTTATTGTTATTGTTATTGTTATTATTATTATTATTATTATTATTATTATTATTATTATTACCTGATGTAGTGTTACAGAAAGCAGGAAAAAATAATGATGTTGAATTACAGCGTGTCGTGTCGACTCTATAGCACACAGCTTCACTCCCACAATGTACCATGACACGATGCTGCGCGCACACACACACACACACACACACACACACACACACACTGCACCCGGACAAAATACCCATGATGCACTGCGTGGTGTTGGTGTAATTTACTTACAGGTGAATCTGGCATCTCAGATGTGAACGTAAATCCAAGAATCTGCATTGCTAACACTGCTAGCATGCCTAGCCCACTGTGTGTCATCTCCACCCCTGCAGAACAGACAGAACAGTCCTGAGTGACCTTTATTCCTTCATCTGAATTCTTTACTGAGGTTTGTGATGCTGACTGGTTTTCATGCAAAATAATATACAAACCCACACACTTTGCTCTCTCTGAACTCTCAGGTGACGTGTGTCTTTAACTTAGTCACAGTTTTATGGTCCCACACCCACACCCATAGTAACACATGCTGTGACACTGACTGAACCAAGCAGCTCATGGAGATGAGCAGAGTTCACGTCTATCAGCTCAGTACCAGTGTTCTGAAGTGTAAGCTGAACACTCGACTATTACCCAGCTGAAATCCAGAAAAAAACCCAGTTCATAACAGCTACAGATAAAATCTGTTCAGATAAAGAGGAGCTACACAAAACACACCTGATAAACAATAACACAAGCTAAGAAACATCACCTGAAAGTAAGAAATGGTGTTTCTAGGATTGTAGGAGAGGTGTGTGTGTGTGTGTGTGAGTGTGTGAGGGGTATATTTTCAGTAAAAGCATAGCTATGACAGTGACAAGAAATACGCAAAGCTGCTTACGTTCCACAACCACATGCTATAAATGAAAATCTGCCATACATGGAAATCCACGATACACGGGCGCCACCCCAAAATGTTTTTTTAATTGTTTAATGTTACACACACAGAAAACATTTACAAGCATATAGTGAGATACATTTTGGGTAAATTGGTAGAAATCTCACATTTATAGTGAGTACTGTGTGCAGGTATGTATGAATGTTTCTTGCCAGAAGCCTTAGAAGGTGCAGAGCGTTTGGGCGACAGAACAGAAAAAGCGTAATAATACAGCGTACACAGAACAACACCAAACACTCGGGACAGTGATACACCAAGAACTGGGCTGCTGGAGAATTCTGCCTCCCTCATCCAGCAGCCAATCACAACTCTGATTAAATGAATGGGGCATTCCGATTGGCCAGACTCGATCCTCCAGCCGTACTGTATTTAGATTTTCAGCTTCCCTGCACCGCGCTTTCCTAAACAACACTACACTGTACAGTATTTTATATATTATTAACATTTTACTTTAGTTTAATTAATGTTTATATTTTGTAATTATTAATTATATTTTATTAATAAATTTCCTTATTTAAACATAAAAATAATTCACTATAAGGTTTGCGGATACCGCGATATACTGGGAAAATCCGCAAAAGCAATTAATTTATGTTCCAGTGATATACCGGGACCATGATTAATGAACTGTGATATAGAGGAGGATTACTGTACTATAACAAGATAATAGGTAAATAAATTTAAGAGTTACAGAGGTATAATGCAGTATAAAATCCAGCATAAATAAGTAAAGTTTTCACATTCCTAAGTGGTCTATTACAGGCTTCCATATTTTCCAATATATATCTAGCTTATTGTGGTCAATAAATCATAACTTCTCAGTATGAATAATGGCCACTAACTCAGTCAGAAACACACTGAGTGTTGGAACGGTGTGGAGATTCCACCTCTGAAGAACCATAAATAAAGAAAAATACTCTGTCTTTCATATGGACTAAAAGAAGTTCATGTTCTATTCTAGTTGAAATCCTGCACACACACTAACTGTATATTTTCTATATGTTCAGTGTTCAGACACAAGCCCTTCATCATCATCATCATCATCATCATCATCATCATCATCATTAACCCTTTCAGGACACCTTCATGCCATGTTTGGCTCCTTCACCTGCTCTCCTTTTCTCCTGTAGCTTTATGTGACAGGTAGGTTTCTGGTTTTGGAGGCTGTGTAACAGGATAGCTTTTAACCCTGATTGATTTTTCATCATTTAAATAATTGAACAAATATTAAATTTACTATAATCTTTTTATTGGGGGGGGGTGTTTGTGTTATCAGTTCTAGAAACAGCAGCACCAACACCATGTTCTGTTTAATAAGAACTCTGTTTAAAAGAAATATGTATATTCCCCTGAACACTTTAACTAGGTGAATCATTCTGAAACTAACAAAGTTACCGTTCCAGTCAACACATCTTTAATGTTATTACTCAGATATGGAGGATATGATAGTATTGTGTAAGAAGGGTATGTCCTTGTCTTTGAGGTGAGTTTCAGAATGGAGAGTGGTAGCTCTGTGTTTAGGATGTTAGACCATGGCTCAGAAGGTCATATGTTTAAATCCCAGCACTGCCAGTCTGCTGCCCCTGAGCCAGGCCTGTGACCCTCAGCTGTGTGGAATAAGCTGCAGGTACGCTGCTGTGTATGGGGCTTCTGTTAAATACTGGCACTGGGGGAATATTGAAGTGCTGCTGTGTGTACTGCACTCTATCTGCTTCAATAAGCCAGCAGGTCATTTTGGTGAAATTATTACTGTAATTATTGTTTAGATGTTTAGGACCCATACAACCAGACTGTTGAACAGTTTCTTCCCTCAGGCAATCAGGTATCTCAACAGAGAACTGAGCTGAACTGGACACACACACACACACACACACACACGTACAACCAAGATCTGTTCTCAGAAGAGAACTGAACTGTGCTGGACATGGACACACACACACACACACACACACACACACACACACTAAATTGTCCTGTTTGCACACACATGCCACTTTACATTTATATATATTTATATTAATCCTGTTTACATGTCACTTTAATATCTACACTCACTGTATACACTGTTCTTTGCACATTGTCTTGTTCATTGCACAAAGTCGGCCTATATGTTGTCACATAGTCACAGTGTTACGGTGTTTAATCCCACATCTGTACTTACCACTCTGTGCCACTTACACTGGCTCTTATTTTCCCTGTGTTTTATACAGTGTTGTATTTTGTAAAAAATAAAACTCCTACAGAGTATTTAGACTGAGTGTTCTAATCTTAATGTTTTCACTGATCCAGACTTTAAAGCATTTTTCTACTCCACTCTGTATAAGGGCATCTTCCACAGGCGGTAAAGAGAAGATTCTTTCCTTCCTCACTCTCACATCTGACTTCCTGTGTTTTTTTTTGTCATTCTTTTAATGAACAGATTCTGATGATTTCTCTGACTGCTGTATTTTTATTTGTTTGCTTTGTCACTGAAGGTGAACTGCTGTTCTGTGGTATTTCCCCGATGCAGTAAAAACCCACACACACTTTTCTCTCTGAACTTTACAGTCTCCCACACCCACAGTAACAGTGCTGTGACACTGACTGAACCAAGCAGCTCAGACCTCACGTCTATCAGCTCAGTACCAGTGTTCTGAAGTGTAAGCTGAACACTCGACTATCACCCAGCTGAAATCCAGAAAATACCCCAGTTCATAACAGCTACAGTGTGTAGAAATAAAACCCAGCAACTTTTAATATCAGCTTTCCAACAATGTAAAGGTTCTTCAGGTTTACACCAAATATGAAATACTTCACTTTAATCTACAATTAAACCCCTCTGTTTTACCCCTCACCTTTGTGTTATCAGTTCTAGAAACAGCAGCACCAACACCATGTTCTGTTCGATATGTTCTCTGTTCCCCTGAACATTTCAACAGACCAAAAGGTGAATCATTCTGAAACTAAGAACAAAATTATTGTTCGAGTAACATCTTTAAATTTTGGATGTTATTACTCAGACTTGTCTTTCATCTAGTCACAGTGTTACGGTGTTTAATCCCACATCTGTACTTACCACTCTGTGCCACTTACACTGGCTCTTATTTTCCCTGTGTGTTTTATACAGTGTTGTATTTTGTAAAAAATAAAACTCCTACAGAGTATTTAGACTGAGTGTTCTAATCTTAATGTTTCTGGTTTTGGAGGCTGTGTAACAGGATAGCTTTCTAACAGGATAACAGCAGAACCAACACCATGTTCTGTTCAATAAAATCCTCTGTTTAAAACTATATATATTCCCCTGAACGCTTTAACTAGGTGTGAATCATTCTGACACTAACAAAGTTACTGTTCCAGTCAACACAACAAAGTTACTGTTCCAGTCAAACACAACAAAGTTACTGTTCCAGTCAAACACAACAAAGTTACTGTTCCAGTCAAACACAACAAAGTTACTGTTCCAGTCAAACACAACAAAGTTACTGTTCCAGTCAACACAACAAAGTTACTGTTCCAGTCAAACACAACAAAGTTACTGTTCCAGTCAAACACAACAAAGTTACTGTTCCAGTCAAACACAACAAAGTTACTGTTCCAGTCAAACACAACAAAGTTACTGTTCCAGTCAACACAACAAAGTTACTGTTCCAGTCAACACAACAAAGTTACTGTTCCAGTCAACACAACAAAGTTACTGTTCCAGTCAACACAACAAAGTTACTGTTCCAGTCAACACAACAAAGTTACTGTTCCAGTCAACACAACAAAGTTACTGTTCCAGTCAACACAACAAAGTTACTGTTCCAGTCAAACACAACAAAGTTACTGTTCCAGTCAAACACAACAAAGTTACTGTTCCAGTCAAACACAACAAAGTTACTGTTCCAGTCAAACACAACAAAGTTACTGTTCCAGTCAAACACAACAAAGTTACTGTTCCAGTCAACACAACAAAGTTACTGTTCCAGTCAAACACAACAAAGTTACTGTTCCAGTCAAACACAACAAAGTTACTGTTCCAGTCAAACACAACAAAGTTACTGTTCCAGTCAAACACAACAAAGTTACTGTTCCAGTCAAACACAACAAAGTTACTGTTCCAGTCAACACAACAAAGTTACTGTTCCAGTCAAACACAACAAAGTTACTGTTCCAGTCAAACACAACAAAGTTACTGTTCCAGTCAAACACAACAAAGTTACTGTTCCAGTCAACACAACAAAGTTACTGTTCCAGTCAAACACAACAAAGTTACTGTTCCAGTCAACACAACAAAGTTACTGTTCCAGTCAAACACAACAAAGTTACTGTTCCAGTCAACACAACAAAGTTACTGTTCCAGTCAAACACAACAAAGTTACTGTTCCAGTCAAACACAACAAAGTTACTGTTCCAGTCAAACACAACAAAGTTACTGTTCCAGTCAAACACAACAAAGTTACTGTTCCAGTCAAACACAACAAAGTTACTGTTCCAGTCAAACACAACAAAGTTACTGTTCCAGTCAAACACAACAAAGTTACTGTTCCAGTCAACACAACAAAGTTACTGTTCCAGTCAAACACAACAAAGTTACTGTTCCAGTCAACACAACAAAGTTACTGTTCCAGTCAAACACAACAAAGTTACTGTTCCAGTCAACACAACAAAGTTACTGTTCCAGTCAAACACAACAAAGTTACTGTTCCAGTCAAACACAACAAAGTTACTGTTCCAGTCAACACAACAAAGTTACTGTTCCAGTCAAACACAACAAAGTTACTGTTCCAGTCAACACAACAAAGTTACTGTTCCAGTCAACACAACAAAGTTACTGTTCCAGTCAACACAACAAAGTTACTGTTCCAGTCAACACAACAAAGTTACTGTTCCAGTCAACACAACAAAGTTACTGTTCCAGTCAAACACAACAAAGTTACTGTTCCAGTCAAACACATCTTTAATGTTATTATTCCGAGTGACATGCACCAAATGTTCATCCTGGTCTGAAGTTTTATGTTATTACTTTTCTAAGGAATCGGAATTCCGGTATTCCCAGTACGGAAGCTCAAAGTGGCCTTTTCCAGATAGAATTCCATTCAAAAATTTGGAGGTTTATAACTCAGCAGGCTTTGGAAATTTCGACACCAAACTCGGCCAGCTCCTTCAGAATCTTGGGCCGGATGAAGCTTTAAATTTTAGAACTGATCGGAATTTCGGTTTTTTGAAAATCCCCAAAATTCCCATAGACTTGTATTGACGGAATTTAGAATTCTGAAAAACCTCCCAGGCGGAGCATGTGCAGAGCTGAGAGACCTCGCTCCTCAATTGCGTTCCTTTTGGTCACGTCTAACCGGGAACAATGCATTGGGAGGTTTGATAAAATTCGGGCTGGTTTTTGATGCCACACGCGGGTTTTTATTTTTGACTATAAACATAATATTTTATTAATTTTCCATTCAAACGAACTTCACAATAAATTATATGTGATGTTGAGGATTTAATTATATGGTTCAGTTTAACTATTAAGGTTGAGGAGAGTCCTGTCCAATCAGACTCAATCCTGATTAGTGTTTTTATCATCATCATCATCATCATCATCATCATCATGCCAAAATGGGGTAAATATAGAAAGTCCTACAGTAAAGAATGGGAGAGCGAGCTGTTCTATAATATTTCAGGAGACGTTCTCATCAGTTCTGTGAAGATTCTTATTCTGAAGTTTGATAATTAAATAAAACGTATACAGGTAGCTAACATAGTGTGTGTGTGTGTGTGTGTGTGTGTAAACAGTGCCCTTTGCACTAACCCATTTTGGGGTTTTTTTGCGTTTTGGGCTGGTATTTTTTGAGGTGGGCGGGGTTTAAGCTGTAGTTGAGCTGGAAATCCAGTCAGGCAACCCTGCTCTTACAGGAAGGAAACAGTGACTGTGATGTGATCTGGAGATTCTCACACGGAGCTTTAACCGAAAATGTCACATTCAGGTAAAGACAGGAAATTATAACCGTTTTAAGATAAACCTTTATAATGAGATCAATCTGAATCTGTATAGGATTAATCTAAAACCTGTTTACTGTAGGAGGTAGATAAATGTTTGAGCTTCTTTCTTTCTTTCTTTCTTTCTTTCTTTCTTTCTTTCTTTCTTTCTTTCTTTCTTTCTTTCTTTCTCTGTGTGAGATTTTGTGACTATAAGCTCCTGAGGGATGTGTATCAGTGATTATTATGAAGATCAGTATTATGAGTTAATGGTGTTATTACAGATCAGAGTGTAGTTTTTAATAACAGTAAGAGGGAGAGTCAACATGATTTCAGTGTGTACAGATCCTACACATCTCTCTGACAGAACTGGAACAGCTGATCTACAGGATTGTGTTACACTCCTGAGTTTACGTGGCCTACCACTTCGTGGCTGAGTTGCTGTCATTCCCAAACACTTCCACGTTCTTATAATACAGCTGACAGTTGACTGTGGAATATTTAGGAGTGAGGAAATTTCACGACTGGATTTGTTGCACAGGTGGCATCCTATCACAGTTCCACGCTGGAATTCACTGAGCTCCTGAGAGCGACCCATTCTTTCACAAATGTTTGTAAAAACAGTCTGCATGCCTAGGTGCTTGATTTTATACACCTGTGGCCATGGAAGTGATTGGAACACCTGATTCTGATTATTTGGATGGGTGAGCGAATACTTTTGGCAATATAGTGTATATATATATATATATATATATATATATAAGGTAAATATAAATGTCCAACTGAACAGGAATATTAGGGAGTAAAGTGTCAGTGCAGTGTGCACACAACGATGTACAGAAAGATGTCCAGTGGGTGTGGTTATTGTGTGTACAGAGTAGTGCAGGGTATACAAGTAGTGCAATTTGTGTGTGCAACAATCAGCTGAGGTAGAATGTAATGTTCATGTGTGGGGGTAAGTCCAGAAAGTCCAGATTCTAGGTGTACTGGTTGAGGGCCCGAATGGCCTGCGGGAAGAAGCTCCTCCTCATTCTCTCTGTGTTCGCCTTCAAGGAACGGAAACGTTTCCCTGACCTCAACAGAGAGAAGAGTCCATTGTTGGGATGGCTGAGGTCCTTCATTATCTTCCTGGCCTTGGTCCAGCACCGCTTGCTGTATATAGTGTCCAGGTCAGGAAGCTGGGTACCTCTGGAGAGCTTGCCTGTCCTGTTTGGTGCTGTTTCCAAACCAGACCATTTAACCATTAAAGCTTAATATTTTGCCCAGTAGTGTACACTGAAAGCTGAAATTCTGATCCATTCTCCCTTATTTATTTTTTAATCTCAAACACCATGTCTTCAACACATAACAAAATAAATAAATAAATAAGAAATCCCGACCATAATACAACAGAATTGACCTTGCTGTTCCAATAGTTTTGGAGAAATGTGATTTTCTAAAGCAGGATTCCAGAGTTACGCATCTTAACCTTCATTATTTAATTCTTCAGTGGGAAAACATGAGAGAGAACAGGAGACACCATCAGGAAGAAGAAGTCCAGATGGAGATCGTCCAAACAGTAAGAACACACACACACACCAGAGTACAATATATTGCCAAAAGTTTTGGGACGTCTGCCTTTACATGCACATGAATGTAATATGGAGTTGTCCCGCCCTTTACAGCTATAACAGCTTCAACTCTTCTGGGAGGCTTTCCACAAGGTTTAGGAGTGTGTTTATGGGAATTTTTGACCGTTCCTCTAGAAGCGCATTTGTGAGGTCAGGCACTGATGTTGGACGAGAAGGTCTGTCTCACAGTCTCCACTCTAATTCATCCCAAAGGTGTTCTATGGGGTTGAGGTCAGGACTCTGTGCAGGACAGTCAAGTTCCTCCACACCAAACTCACTCATCCATGTCTTTATGGACCTTGCTTTGGTCACTGGTGTGCAGTCATGTTGGAACAGGAAGGGGTCATCCCCAAACTGTTCCCACAAAGAGCATGAAATTGTCCAAAATGTCTTGGTATGAAGCTGAAGCATTAAGAGTTCCTTTCACTGGAACTAAGGGGCCGAGCCCAACCCCTGAAAAACAACACCTGATCTCAATGATCTGGAGGCGTGTCCCAATACTTTTGGCTATATAGTGTAGGACTGTTTGGAGTTACTGAAAACACAAACAGTGACTTGACCTGAGAAAGTAGAATAAATAAAAATCAGGATATTTTGTTCCAGATATTAGGATTTACTACAAATCTCTGACAGAATAAAAATAATATTTTACTGATAATATTTGTTCCCAGTTCATTGTTAAATGGATTCTGTATATAAACATTCAGATATTTATTGTAGCCACAATAAAATAAACCTGAGACATTTTAATTCCTGAGACTTTTCCCTCACAGAACACATGAATATTGTGATTTGTCGTAACTGGTGATATTCATTAATTCAATTCAATTCAATTTATTTTGTATAGTGCAACAATGTTGTTACAATGAACATTGTCTCAAAGCAGCTTTACAAAAGAAGAAAAACAGAGAAAGGGGAGGAGAAAAATAACTAACTAACTAACTAACTAAATAAATTTTAAAATAAAATAAAATAAAATAAAATAAAATAAAATAAAATAAAATAAATGACTAGAAATAAGAGTAAATCATTACATTTAATAATTAAACTATTTTATCCCTAATGAGAAGCCTGTGGCAACGGTGGCAAGGAAAAACTCCCTGGGATGGAACAAGGAAGAAACCTTGAGAGGAACCAGGCTCAGAAGGGAACCCATCCTCATTTGGGTGACACTAAACAGTAAATAATGTAACTGTAGCTGAATAATGTCCTTTCTACAACAGAAATCAATGACCCATGAGGAACTATTAGGTCAGTGTAGTTTCTAAGGTCATTATAAACACTAGTTCTTTGCTGTCACAAGCTGACAGATGTAATGGCAGATCTGTGATGGTGTGAAAGTCCCCAAGTGTCTCTGTCCATGGCTGTCTCCTGGTCCACACAGATCCATCCACAGCATCAGTGGGCACCACCAAGTGACCAGACTCCGACCAGGGGTAGGGCAGTGGTCACACTGGAAACTGGGAAACACTGGGCAGGCAGGGACTCCGGCAGGACTAGCTATGACAGCATAACTAAAAGGGAGAGCCAGAAGGTCACAGACATGAAGGCTTCCCAGAACATAAGGCATCCAACCACTTCACAGTCAGCAAACCCGAGTGACCATGTGAGGGTGGTAAGATGACAGCATCCAACACATCCCAGTCACCAAACACTCTATGACCATGAACCTTCCAGATCTGCTCCTTTACATAAGAAAACTATACATTAAAAGCTCGACTAAACAAATGTGTCTTCAGCCTAGACTTAAACATTGAGACTGTGTCTGAATCCCCAACACTAATTGGAAGGCTGTTCCATAACTGTGGGACTTTGAAAGAGAAAGCTCCGCCCCCTGCTGTAGCCTTTGCTACTTGAGGTACTACCAAGTAACCAGCACCCTTTGATCGGAGTAGGCGTGGCGGATCATAAAAGACTAAAAGATCGCTCAGGTACTGTGGCGCGAGACCATTTAGTGCTTTATAGGTCAGTAACAGTATTTTATAATCAATGTGAAATTTGACTGGGAGCCAATGTAGTGTGGCTAAAATAGGAGTGATGTGTTCATATCTTCTGGTTCTAGTTAGGACTCTAGCTGCTGCATTCTGGACTAACTGGAGCTTGTTCCTGCTCCTACTGGAACATCCAGACATTAAAAGCTTTTTTTTTTTTTTTTTTGAGTTTTTGAGGTTCAGATGAAACCTGTTTAGTTTAAGTGACCACTCAAATGGATAATAATGATAAAATAATCTACAATAAACATCATAAATCTGGTAAAGGGAGTTTGTTACATCTGCCACTGCCACAACTGTTCATTTTAACATCACTTTAATACAACTGTCCAGCACTGAGAAATAAATGAATCAAACACACACTGAGCTGAGAGACAAAGGAACTCCAGGAGAAAGGAAGTTAGTGAAAGTACACTATACTATGTGTGAACGTGGGTGAGGAAGACACTTTTATTATTCAGGTCCTAAAAATAAAAACACAGACATGAAGGAGACTGTACTTTCTTTTTCAACATAAGGAACATAAAGACTCATCACACTCGCCTAAATAATCCAAATTGATGAACCCCAGACCTTCTCTGAATAATGCTCATGGGTCCTGTTACATCTGATGTAAAGCATTGAACAATAAGAACATCATACCAACAGTAAAACATGCGTTAAGGCTCTGGGTTGTTGACTGGAGGATCGGGGTTCAAGCCCCAGCACTGCCAAGCTGCTACTGTTACTGTCCTTCACCCTCACTGCTCCTGAGGCTGTATCATGGCTGACCCTGCACTCTGACCCCCAACATCCAAAGTTAGGATATGTGAAGAAATAACTTCATTGTACTGTATTGTAGATCTGAGAAATCAAGACTTCTCCTTCTAATGTTTTGCCACATCAGGGCCTGGGTGACTTGTTATAAATGACAGAACAGTGAAGTCTGAAGGAGAATGTTATTCATCAGGTGGTGATCTGAAGCTCAAGCGGATCTGGGATATGCAGCCAGGCAATGATCCAAAGCACTTGAGCAAGTTCAAAAACAACACAATTAGGGTTTTGGTATGGGCTAGATAAAGTCCTGAACCTCACTGATATTATGTAGCAGATTCAGAGTGGGACAAAATTCCTACACAGTGATGTGAAACAACCAGGTATTATGGTTAGAGGGCTATAGGGGTGACATAGGTGTTGCATAATGGTGTGTTACAATTCAATATGGCAACTGTTCAGAGAAGAACATTTTAATAAAATAATAATTACTAAAATAATCAATATAAATAATAAAAATAAATCTCTTGCTAAGATTACTGTCACAGTTTAAAGGTTTGATAAATTCTTCTCCTGTGTCTCCAGTGTCCATGCAGAAGATTGTGCAGATGGGGAAAACTGGATGTGGGAAGAGCACTTCAGGAAACTCCATCATGCCATCATGCTCTGAAGCTCATCAGGACAGTGTTGAGGACAGGAACATGTGTGTGAGCGATACTCCAGGTCTCTTTGACACATCTGTTGATCCTGTAGAAACAGATTTAGAGATAGAGATATGAGTGTGTGTGTAGGAGAATGTGTAGTAATGCTGTGATCATGGTGTTTTTAACAACTTACAGCAGTATAGACTCATAGAGAAACTTCACCATGTCCCTCCTCATGTCTCTCCTCATGTCCCTCCTCATGTCTCTCCTCATGTCTCTCCTCATGTCTCTCCTCATGTCTCTCCTCATAACCCTCCTCATGTCTCTCCTCATGTCTCTCCTCATGTCTCTCATCCTGTCCCTCCTCATGTCTCTCCTCATGTCTCTCCTCATAACCCTCCTCATGTCTCTCCTCATGTCTCTCCTCATGTCCCTCCTCATGTCTCTCCTCATAACCCTCCTCATGTCCCTCCTCATAACCCTCCTCATGACCCTCCTCATGACCCTCCTCATGTCCCTCCTCATGACCCTCCTCATGACCCTCATCCTGTCCCTCCTCATGACCCTCATCCTGTCCCTCCTCATGACCCTCATCCTGTCCCTCCTCATGACCCTCCTCATAACCCTCCTCATGACCCTCCTCATGACCCTCCTCATGTCCCTCCTCATGACCCTCCTCATGACCCTCATCCTGTCCCTCCTCATGACCCTCATCCTGTCCCTCCTCATGACCCTCCTCATAACCCTCCTCATGACCCTCCTCATGTCCCTCCTCATAACCCTCCTCATGTCCCTCCTCATAACCCTCCTCATGACCCTCCTCATGACCCTCCTCATGTCCCTCCTCATGACCCTCCTCATGACCCTCATCCTGTCCCTCCTCATGACCCTCATCCTGTCCCTCCTCATGACCCTCCTCATGTCCCTCCTCATGACCCTCCTCATGACCCTCCTCATGTCCCTCCTCATGACCCTCCTCATGACCCTCATCCTGTCCCTCCTCATAACCCTCCTCATGACCCTCCTCATGACCCTCATCCTGTCCCTCCTCATGACCCTCCTCATGTCCCTCCTCATGACCCTCCTCATGACCCTCCTCATGTCCCTCCTCATAACCCTCCTCATGACCCTCCTCATGACCCTCATCCTGTCCCTCCTCATGTCCCTCCTCATGACCCTCATCCTGTCCCTCCTCATGACCCTCCTCATGACCCTCCTCATGACCCTCCTCATAACCCTCCTCATGACCCTCATCCTGTCCCTCCTCATGTCCCTCCTCATGTCTCTCCTCATGTCTCTCCTCATGACCCTCCTCATGACCCTCCTCATGACCCTCCTCATGACCCTCCTCATGTCCCTCCTCATAACCCTCCTCATGACCCTCCTCATAACCCTCCTCATGACCCTCCTCATGACCCTCCTCATGTCCCTCCTCATAACCCTCCTCATGTCCCTCCTCATGACCCTCCTCATGTCCCTCCTCATGACCCTCCTCATGACCCTCATCCTGTCCCTCCTCATAACCCTCCTCATAACCCTCCTCATGACCCTCATCCTGTCCCTCCTCATAACCCTCCTCATAACCCTCCTCATGACCCTCATCCTGTCCCTCCTCATGACCCTCCTCATGTCCCTCCTCATGACCCTCCTCATGACCCTCATCCTGTCCCTCCTCATGACCCTCCTCATGACCCTCCTCATGTCCCTCCTCATAACCCTCCTCATGTCCCTCCTCATAACCCTCCTCATGACCCTCCTCATGACCCTCCTCATGTCCCTCCTCATGACCCTCCTCATGACCCTCATCCTGTCCCTCCTCATGACCCTCATCCTGTCCCTCCTCATGACCCTCCTCATGTCCCTCCTCATAACCCTCCTCATGACCCTCCTCATGACCCTCCTCATGTCCCTCCTCATAACCCTCCTCATGACCCTCCTCATGACCCTCATCCTGTCCCTCCTCATGTCCCTCCTCATGTCCCTCCTCATGTCTCTCCTCATGTCTCTCCTCATGTCTCTCCTCATGACCCTCCTCATGTCTCTCCTCATGACCCTCCTCATGTCTCTCCTCATGTCCCTCCTCATGTCCCTCCTCATGTCCCTCCTCATGACCTTTCCTGTCTTCATTTTCTTTTCTAGTTGAAATCCTGCACAAACTAACTATATTTTCTATATGGTCAGTGTTCAGACACAAACCCTTCATCATCATTATCATCATCATCATCATTAACCCTTTCAGGACACCTTTATGCCATGAAACAGTCTTCCTGACAGTGTTCGGGGCTCAGACACAGTCTCCTAATTTAAAAGTAGATTGAGGCTTATCTCTTTAGTCAGAGATACACATAATTCATCCCGTAACCTTGTATTTCAGTTCATCTGATTAAATGCACATTATCATCTAGTGCCTCTAAAATCATGAACAGCAGCTACGCTAATTCCTTTCTGCCTGTTCTTTTTTTCTACCTATCCCGAGGCATCTGGAGATTGTTCCAGCTCCAGTAGACAGAGGCCAACCCTGCGAGGATCCTGAGATATCCAGAGATGACCAGCTTCAGCTGGGTTCTGCTTCGTGAGGATTTGGGAATATCAAAGCAACGCTGCTGACCCTATGTGGACTTCGAGGATGACAACAACCTCCTAATTAATACACACACTAACATTCTACTACAACTAACATACACACAACACTCTCTGGTTTTACCCAAATGAGGATGGGTTCCCTTTTGAGTCTGGTTCCTCTCAAGGTTTCTTCCTCATACCATCTAAGGGAGTTTTTCCTTGCCACAGTCACCACAGGCTTGCTCACTAGGGATGATTTTGTCTAACATCTAGGACTGTTTACACTGTTTTTTTTGTTTCCTATGTTCTGTAAAGCTGCTTTGAGACAATGTTCATTATTAAAAGTGCTATACAAATAAAACTTAATTGAATTGAAAATCTTAGGCTTCTTCGCCTATTTTTCATTTTGGAGGCTGTGTAACAGGATAGCTTTTAACACTGTTTGTTTTTTCATAATTTAAATAAGTGAACATTAAATATTAAATTTAGTATAATCTTTTTTGGGGTTGTTTGTGTGAAGATTGCAGGAGATTATCAGTTGTAGAAACAGCAGCACCAACACCATTTTATTGTTCTGTTCAATAAAATCCTGTGTTAAAAACAAGTATGTAAATTCCCCTGAATGCTTCCCCTGAAACAGACCAAAAGGTGAATCATTCTGAACCTAAGAACAAAATTACTGTTTGAGTCAAACACACCTTTAACTTTTGGATGTTATTACTCAGACTACTGGTTTTCAACTGAAAACTAAACCCACACACTTTGCTCTCACTGAACTCTCAGGTGACGTGTGTCTTTAACTTAGTCACAGTTTTATGGTCCCACACCCACAGTAACAGTGCTGTGACACTGACTGAACCAAGCAGCTCAGACCTCACGTCTATCAGCTCAGTACCAGTGTTCTGAAGTGTAAGCTGAACACTCGACTATCACCCAGCTGAAATCCAGAAAATACCCCAGTTCATAACAGCTACAGTGTGTAGAAATAAAACCCAGCAACTTTTAATATCAGCTTTCCAACAATGTAAAGGTTCTTCAGGTTTACACCAAATATGAAATACTTCACTTTAATCTACAATTAAACCCCTCTGTTTTAGTGTCTGAAGTGAATTTCCCCGGGTCTCTGCTCTTATTTGGATTGAGTAAAAGGCAGGTGAAGGAAACCTGATCAATACTACAGACCCAGAGTGAGAGCTGAAACCTGCCATGAGCTAAAAAACCAGCAGAATAATCACAAAAACATTTTCTAGAGAAATTAAAGCTGTTGTTGTAAATAATACTGCATTTCCTCCTTTATTGTTTCACTTCATTCGTGTGTTCTGTTCTTATCTCATTTCCTGCTGCAGAAGAGCTGATGAAGATCAAACACCTGAATTATCTTACTAATAAAATCTGTTCAGATAAAGAGGAGCTACACAAAACACACCTGATAAACAATAACACAAGCTAAGAAACATAAACACTCACCTTTCTATGACTGTAGGAGAAGTGTGTGTGTGTGTGTGTGATTCTACCGATCTAGCTTCTTGAATGATGTCACTGTTTTCCTGTGGGGGGTGAAAGTTTTGAGTGTAGATTTCTTCTTTTTTGGGGGTTTTAATATGACATTTATTTTCCAGAACAGAGGACTCGTTAAATCTCTCTGATGCACAACATAAAAAAAATTCGAACAGATCACAGTCATAGAGAGAAAAGAAATTAGTACAGTAATCCCCCATTTATCACGGGGACAGAATTGTTCCAAACCCACATGAGATAAACGAAATGATACACGGACTCCACCCCCAAATGCTTTTTATATTGTTTAAGCCATATAAGAAACTCCCACACTCTTTAAACACACACAGAAAACATTTGCAAGCATATAACAAGATGAATTTTAGGTAAATTGGTAGAAAAATCACATTTATAGTGAGTACTGTATGTAGGTATGTTTCACAGAACAGAACAACACCAAACTGAGTTATGTTCCAAATAAAAATCTGTGATATATGAACCAATATATGAACCGTGATATAGAGGACGATTACTGTACAATAACAAGATAAAATTTAGATCAATAAATTTAAGAGTTACAGAGGTATAATGCAGTATAAAATCCAGCATAAATAAGTAAAGTTTTCACATTCCTAAGTGGTCTATTACAGGCTTCCATATTTTCCAGTATATATCTAGCTTATTGTGGTCAATAAATCATAACTTCTCAGTATGAATAATGGCCACTAACTCAGTCAGAAACACACTGAGTGTTGGAACGGTGTGGAGATTCCACCTCTGAAGAACCATAAATAAAGAAAAATACTCTTTCTGTGACATATCACTTGAGGTGGATGCAGCAGAATCCATGATGCAGATCTTTATTAACAGAAATGGCAGGCAATAATCGTAAACAATAAAAGCGTGAAAACAAATGCACTAGTAAAAAAGAAAACCAAAACCGAAAACTGAAACTCGTAGTCGAACTATAACAGGCAGAGATCATACACAGCAGCAATTCAGACATAAAAAATCAAGGCTTAGCATGGACTCAATGAGAAACGACACTTTGCAAAGAACAAAGGAAAGCCTGCTGTTAAAATAGGCTAAAAACCGGGAATAAGTCCAAGATGTTAATACTCAGGTGAGGGCTCCCTCTGGGGTACGGGTTCTACTTGCCTCGTTACTCTGTCTTTCATATGGACTAAAAGAAGTTCATGTTCTATTCTAGTTGAAATCCTGCACACACACTAACTGTATATTTTCTATATGTTCAGTGTTCAGACACAAGCCCTTCATCATCATCATCATCATCATCATCATCATCATCATCATCATCATCATCATTAACCCTTTCAGGACACCTTCATGCCATGTTTGGCTCCTTCACCTGCTCTCCTTTTCTCCTGTAGCTTTATGTGACAGGTAGGTTTCTGGTTTTGGAGGCTGTGTAACAGGATAGCTTTTAACCCTGATTGATTTTTCATCATTTAAATAATTGAACAAATATTAAATTTACTATAATCTTTTTATTGGGGGGGGGTGTTTGTGTTATCAGTTCTAGAAACAGCAGCACCAACACCATGTTCTGTTCAATAAGAACTCTGTTTAAAAGAAATATGTATATTCCCCTGAACACTTTAACTAGGTGAATCATTCTGAAACTAACAAAGTTACCGTTCCAGTCAACACATCTTTAATGTTATTACTCAGATATGGAGGATATGATAGTATTGTGTAAGAAGGGTATGTCCTTGTCTTTGAGGTGAGTGTTTCAGAATGGAGAGTGGTAGCTCTGTGTTTAGGATGTTAGACCATGGCTCAGAAGGTCATATGTTTAAATCCCAGCACTGCCAGTCTGCTGCCCCTGAGCCAGGCCTGTGACCCTCAGCTGTGTGGAATAAGCTGCAGGTACGCTGCTGTGTATGGGGCTTCTGTTAAATACTGGCACTGGGGGAATATTGAAGTGCTGCTGTGTGTACTGCACTCTATCTGCTTCAATAAGCCAGCAGGTCATTTTGGTGAAATTATTACTGTAATTATTGTTTAGATGTTTAGGACCCATACAACCAGACTGTTGAACAGTTTCTTCCCTCAGGCAATCAGGTATCTCAACAGAGAACTGAGCTGAACTGGACACACACACACACACACACACACACACACACACGTACAACCAAGATCTGTTCTCAGAAGAGAACTGAACTGTGCTGGACATGGACACACACACACACACACACACACACACACTAAATTGTCCTGTTTGCACACACATGCCACTTTACATTTATATATATTTATATTAATCCTGTTTACATGTCACTTTAATATCTACACTCACTGTATACACTGTTCTTTGCACATTGTCTTGTTCATTGCACAAAGTCGGCCTATATGTTGTTTGTCTGCACTGTCTTGTCTTGTCTTGTCTTGTCTTGTCTTCCTACACTTCTGTTGTATGTCTAGGTCTTAAAGTCTGCACCTTAAGTATAGTTTAATTTTTTTAGTTTAATTTTAATTTTTAAATTATAGTTTAATTTTTTTATCTCTATGTTATATCTCTATGTTTGTCTGCGTCTCTGTACTTTGTCTGTGTTCTGTGTAGCACCTCTGGTCCAGGAGGAACGTTGTTTCACGTCACTGTGTACTGCATCTGATATATATGGTTGAAGTGACAATAAAGCTTCTTTGACTTTGACTTTGAGATGTGTCATACGGCTCGGGTTGTGGATTTTACTGATGTCAGCTCTGGGTAAATTTATGCTGATGACATGAAATGTAAAGTTCCTCTCTTGTGTTCCACTGAAGCTGAAGATTTTGGTCTGCTGCTGCCGCTCCAACTCTTTGTAGACGTCTCCGAGATTTCTGCACTGAGCTACAGTACGACTGCATGGAACACACGTGACCTCAAGACATCAGTAGAACATCTTCTGCAATCATACACAGTTTATCTGCTGGAGTCCAAACCCCAGAGTTCCTCAGACTCCAGATCCATCACTCTGACCAGGATAAAGCTCTTATCAAACTGAAGCTGTAGACTAAGACCTTAAGTGTTGGGCATTTTTTTTTACGTTAAGTCTTTCTTTCCTTCCTTCTTCTTCTTCTTCTTCTTCTTATTATTATTATTATGTTGGCTTGAAAATATTGAAAAATATTGGCACCCTATCTGTCCACTCACATCTATCAATCAATCTATCTACATGTATATCTATCTATCTATCTATCTATCTATCTATCTATCTATCTATCTATCTATCTATCTATCTATCTCTCTATCTATCTATCGACAAACTTTAAAATTCCAGTTATTAGTGTGATTGCATCACTCTTTATTATTATTATTCTGGTTCCTCCACATGCTACTAGTCCTAAACAGTAATAGCTAGAAACATGGTTCCAACGCTAAAATGTTGCTCTTGCTGTGCCGAAGTGTGGTATTACTTTTAATGCTGATAAGCATTGTAGTTTATTTTATATTAATTTTTAAATGCATTTTTCCCTGACTTCAGACTTCTACTGTGTGTGTGATGTCAGCTAGAGTGAGGGACAGGGTTGCCAGATTGGGCTCCTTTTAGTCACGTCTAACCGGGAAAAATGCATTGGGAGAGTTGATCAAATTCGGGCTGGTTTTTGATGCTGTATGCAGGTTTTTATTTTTGACTATAAACATGATATTTTAATAAATTTTCCATTCAAACGAACTTCACAATAAATTATAATATGTAATGTTGAGGATTTAATTATATGGTTCAGTTTAACCAGGGGGTCGGCAGCCATTTTGCCCCCTCTTCCACTAAAGAAAAGTAGTCTGGAGCCACAGAACATAACACAACTTATAAACTTTTAAAAGTTTTAATCTTTTTTTAATTTTACCCCTTACAACAACAGAATACAACAAACAGAAGTGCAGTGTGCGTGTGTAGGCCTACTTTGAAATAAATTAAACACTGAACTATGCAGGCCTTTTTGAGTCCTTCCTGTATTTGTGTAAAATTAAAATAAAACGTAGTCCACTTTAATATGAAAAAACATATAGTTGCAGCTTAGCAGTTTTAAAAAAGTAAACATAAAATTAGGAATGTTTTTTGACAAGTCCATTTCAGTGTGCTCTCATCCTCTTCGGGTTTCTTTCTCGGCCAGCAATCAACCGAAGCACCTGAACATACAATAAAAAACTACATCAGCTCCGGGTCTGAAATAAATGTTTTTTTCTGAAAAATAATGGCCTATTACAATTTTTCTCAGTTGCTTTGGAGCATTTCTCAGATCAGAAATGAAATTCTCAAAACTACCTGTTCAACCACCACATCATTTAGTCACTTGTGCACATCATATGAACATTTCTCACTGCTTTGATCAAATTGCAAATGCTTTTGTACATTCATATAATTGATTGTGTACAATTGTCTGCTGTTTCCTATTATCACTTGTTTATGTTCATGTTGATCAAAATATATTATCAAAATATGAATCTTGTGAACCTATAATTGGCATGCCTATATAAAGAGCAAAACACAGATTTACAATTGTTGAAAATGGATGAACAACCAGGAAATGAACGTGGTCAAGAGCCAAGAATAAGAATAAGGATGCATGCTGGAAGGGTAAGGAGGCAAAATAGAGGAAGAGGAAGAAGAGGCCAGAGACATAGACACATTTCTGATGACATTAGAGCCACTATTGTGGACCATGTTGTCAATCATGGCCTCACAATGGCTGAGGTGGGTCGGAGGGTACAGCCAAATACTGGGAGATCAGCTGTTTCTTCAATTATTCAAACATTTCATGGAGAGAACAGGTCTGTAATCCAGCAGTGTGGACTGTGCTGTTAGTGTATATACATTCTGTAACACACAAACATGTGGAAGTATATCTGAACTCTGGACAGAGTGAAGGAGCTACGGTACCAGTATGTACAGGTAAAACATCTACTGTATGTGCATACAGTAACTAATTTACATAAACTTCTTATATTGACATATATATTACAGTATGTGTGACCTATTTACATTTGCTATAGCTTTAGGAAAATAACACGCAGTATGTGTGTACATTTGATATAACTGTATCTTGTGAAATGAAATGAAAATGCATAACTAATTGGGTATCTTCTGGGTTGTAGCGTATAATGGATTTGGAGTCAAGTGAACCACCTTACACCTTCACACACGTGGATGAGGAAGACTTCAGTCTGAACAGAAGCAGAAGACGTGGTCGAAATGTCATCGGCCACAGAGCTACTGTTGACTTGCCAGGCCAGCGGGGAGGAAATATCACTATGTGTGCTGCTATTTCAGAGCAGGTGTGCTAACTCATATTCCCCTTATAGGCCCATAGAACACACAGCATCTCCTCACCTTCCTAGAGACCCTCTATAGGGCTCTCATCCCTGATGATGAGAGGGGTCCATTTCAAGATGATTTGCCAAAATATGTGATACTTTGGGATAATGTGAGTTTTCATCACTCAAACATCATCAGGCAATGGTTTTTGACCCATAACAGAATGTTGATCAATTCCTCCCACCCTATTCCCCATTCCATTTAATTTTATATTTTCCCCATTGTGCTTTTGTGTCCTTTTCTTTTCTATCACAAGAAAAGATTATATGATGTTATATTGTAATTCTTTTTTTTTTCAGTCCACTAATAAAGTACAATAAAAGTGTGAAATCTGTTCGGTCTCTTACACTCAATATCCCACATACAGTAATGTGTAAATTCTGACAACATGATAAACATTTTGACCATACCGTATATAAACAATGACAAAGGGACTGGTCATTCTGATGGTGATGACATTTTCATTGACACAAAAACTTACTTTTGAGAGAATACCTCAGGATTTTGAGTAAAGTACATGCTTTTGCAAGAAGTCCAATGTGTTGTGCTGTTTGTACAAATTGTTTTGAGAATGCACTTACTGGTCTGCAAATATTAAGGATGATTGGAGAAATGCTCCAAAGCAACTGAGAAAAACTGTAAATGCTAGTGTTCTCACCTGTTTAATATGACTTCTGTTTCTGAAGCTCGATGCTGATCTTCCCTAAGTCGGGGCTGTAAGATGTGACTGTGATCTTCGCACAGTAGGTAGAAAGTAGACTGTAGGCTCTCATTTGTGAGGCGGGAGAGATATTTCGACTTTATGAAGTTCATGCTCGAGAAAACTTGCTCGCATAAGTAGGTTGAGCCAAAAATGGACAGGACTCCAAATGCATACTTTTTCATGTTCATATACGTGTCGGGAATGGAACTCCATGTTTCAAAAACAAGTTTGTTTTTAACGAGAGTGGCCTTCTGACAGGCGACTTCTTCAAGATCTGTTGTCAGGCTTTTGAACTTGGACACCCATAACTATTTATCCGCTATGTCAGCCAGTTCAGTTTCAAGATTGGGCTGACTTATCCCTGTGAATGCGGATATGTTCAGCAGGGATGGGTCGATGTCCAGCGGTATGACAAGGAAGGACAGAGTGTTTTTTTCCTTTCTGAACTCGCTGAATCTTTCTCCAAATGCAGCTTGCATTTCCATAATTGCACGGTGTAAATAATCACAATTTATGTGATTGTTGGCAGTGAAGGCAAAGGAATCTGTCCATGCAGAATTAAACTCTCTATTTTCCTCTGAGATTTTTCTTTTTTTGGGATGTACTCATGGTTGGCTTACTGCAGGGGTCGCACACTCAAGAAGCCGCCTGCAGGTAAAGGCGAGGGCTATAGACGTGGATGTGATGCATATTTTAATTGACAAATTATTAAAAACTTTTTTAAAATTCGATCTTAAAGTATTATCTCTAACTTCAAGATAACTGTGCAAAAAATTTACAAAAATAATATATAAATAAAAATTAAATTAATAAATAACCGTTATTCTTTTTTTTCTTTTGTCAAGGCCAAAGGGAGCCACAACAAGGAGGCTGAAGAGCCGCATGCGGCTCTGGAGACGCGGGTTGCCGAACCCTGAGTTTAACTATTAAGGTTGAGGAGAGTCCTGTCCAATCAGACTCAATCCTGATTAGTGTTTTTATCATCATCATCATCATCATCATCATCATCATGCCAAAATGGGGTAAATATAGAAAGTCCTACAGTAAAGAATGGGAGAGCGAGCTGTTCTATAATATTTCAGGAGACGTTCTCATCAGTTCTGTGAGGATTCTTATTCTGAAGTTTGATAATTAAATAAAACGTATACAGGTAGCTAACATAGTGTGTGTGTGTGTGTGTGTGTGTGAATTGTACCCTTTGCACTAACCCATTAGTTTTGGGTTTTCTGGTTGTTACTGTATTGTTATCACAGTATACACTTTGACTTGGTATTTTTTTTAAATGGGTGGGGTTTAAGCTGTAATTGGGCTGGAACTCTTCAGTCCAATCTGGCAACCCTGGTGAGGGAAGATGTTTTTTTTTTACGGACTCATCATCTTTAAACTGTTCCTCCAGCTTGAATTGTTCCTCTACAGCCACATAAACTACCTTAAACTTCCTCTACACATGATGACAGATACTTCATAGCAGCTGTAGTTTTTACGAGATTCTGCTTTATTGGTAGGGAGTTCCACTGCTAACAGGTTCTTTCTTGAAGGATAGTGATACACAATGTAGGCATTAAAAGTCCTTTCGTTGGCAGAGTGTCCAGACTGTAGTGTTGGGTCAATGAGTTAAACCTATGGCTTCTAGAATGCAGAGTTGTGGGTTCAAGACCATAGCATATCATTTGTTTAGATTTCATATTTTAACTGTGACTTTAGCTTGTGTATATTATTTGAGAATGTCTTGCGATAGTTTAAGGCTTTACATGATGAACAGTAGTAAAAAACTAAATCTCCATGTGGTACTATTACAGAGGATCCAATGGCTATTTTGATTCAAATGTGAATATCTCAAAAACTGTTTTTTGTCCACTATTACTTTTCATGCTCATACATATCATAGTTTATTTGATATGCATTTTATATTGTTTAACTCATAATACACAGACTTTAGACTGCTGTGTGTGACCTGGTCAGATAGAGTGGAGGAAAATGTTTTTTTCTTAAAGACTCGTTGTCTTTAAAATGTTGCTACCATTTCAAGTCTTACTCTACACCCATATAAAATACCTTACATTCTCTAGTCTAGTACTTCCTCTTCCTCTTCCTGCCACGTGTCATTTCCTAGAAAAATGAAAGCGGTTGAAGCAGATGGAGTCAATCATGTTATTAATCCTGTTATTAATCCTGTTATCATGTCATTAATCCTCTTCTTTTTAAATGAAAAGATGAGAGTGTGATGTGTTCATGTTTTAATCATGACATATTTGGGGAAAGCATCCTGTCTTTTTCACTCAGCTCACAGATAAAAAGACGAATTGAATTAAATGTTACATTTAATTCAATTCAATGTTTCCATAGGGTTTTAACGTGAACACTGTCTGAAAGCAGCTTTAAAGCAGGATAGACTCATAGAGAAACTTCACCATGTCCCTTCTCATGTCTCTCCTCATGATCCTCCGCATGTCCCTCCTCATGTCCCTCATCCTGTCTCTCCTCATGTCCCTCATCCTGTCTCTCCTCATGTCCCTCCTTATGTCCCTCATCCTGTCCCTCCTCATGTCTCTCATCCTGTCCCTCCTCATGTCTCTCCTCATGACCCTCCTCATGTCCCTCCTTATGTCTCTCATCCTGTCTCTCCTCATGTCTCTCCTCATGTCCCTCCTCATGTCTCTCCTCATGTCTCTCCTCATGTCCCTCCTCATGTCTCTCCTCATGACCCTCCTCATGTCTCTCCTCATGTCCCTCCTTATGTCTCTCCTCATGACCCTCCTCATGTCCCTCATCCTGTCCCTCCTCATGTCTCTCCTCATGTCCCTCATCCTGTCCCTCCTCATGACCCTCCTCATGTCTCTCATCCTGTCCCTCCTCATGTCTCTCATCCTGTCCCTCCTCATGTCTCTCCTCATGACCCTCCTCATGTCCCTTCTCATGACCCTCCTCATTTCTCTCCTCATGACCCTCCTCATGTCTCTCATCCTGTCCCTCTTCATGTCTCTCATCCTGTCTCTCCTCATGACCCTCCTCATGTCTCTCATCCTGTCCCTCTTCATGTCTCTCATCCTGTCTCTCCTCATGACCCTCCTCATGTCTCTCCTCATGTCCCTCCTCATGTCTCTCCTCATGACCCTCCTCATGTCTCTCATCCTGTCCCTCTTCATGTCTCTCATCCTGTCCCTCCTCATGTCTCTCCTCATGACCCTCCTCATGTCTCTCCTCATGTCTCTCCTCATGACCCTCCTCATGTCTCTCATCCTGTCCCTCTTCATGTCTCTCATCCTGTCCTTCCTCATGTCTCTCATCCTGTCCCTCCTCATGTCTCTCCTCATGTCTCTCCTCATGACCCTCCTCATGTCTCTCATCCTGTCCCTCCTCATGTCTCTCATCCTGTCCCTCCTCATGACCCTCCTCATGTCTCTCATCCTGTCCCTCCTCATGTCTCTCATCCTGTCCCTCCTCATGACCCTCCACATGTCCCTCCTCAAGTCTCTCTTCATGACCCTCCTCATGTCCCTTCTCATGACCCTCCTCATGTCCCTCCTCATGTCTCTCATCATGTCTCTCCTCATGACCCTCCTCATGTCTCTCATCCTGTCCCTCCTCATGTCTCTCATCCTGTCCCTCCTCATGACCCTCCACATGTCCCTCCTCATGTCTCTCCTCATGACCCTCCTCATGTCCCTTCTCATGACCCTCCTCATGTCTCTCCTCATGTCCCTCCTCATGTCCCTTCTCATGACCCTCCTCATGTCCCTCCTCATGTCTCTCCTCATGTCCCTCCTCATGTCTCTCCTCATGACCCTCCTCATGTCTCTCATCCTGTCCCTCCTCATGACCCTCCACATGTCCCTCCTCATGTCTCTCCTCATGACCCTCCTCATGTCCCTTCTCATGACCCTCCTCATGTCTCTCCTCATGTCCCTCCTCATGTCCCTTCTCATGTCTCTCCTCATGACCCTCCTCATGTCTCTCATCATGTCTCTCCTCATGACCCTCCTCATGTCTCTCATCCTGTCCCTCTTCATGTCTCTCATCCTGTCCTTCCTCATGTCTCTCATCCTGTCCCTCCTCATGTCTCTCCTCATGTCTCTCATCCTGTCCCTCCTCATGTCTCTCATCCTGTCCCTCCTCATGTGTCTCCTCATGACCCTCCTCATGTCCCTCTTCATGTGTCTCCTCATGACCCTCCTCATGTCCCTCTTCATGTGTCTCCTCATGACCCTCCTCATGTCTCTCCTCATGACCCTCCTCATGTGTCTCCTCATGTCCCTCTTCATGTGTCTCCTCATGTCCCTCTTCATGTGTCTCCTCATGACCCTCCTCATGTACTTCTTCATGTGTCTCCTCATGACCCTCCTCATGTCCCTCTTCATGTGTCTCCTCATGACCCTCCTCATGTCCTTCTTCATGTGTCTCCTCATGACCCTCCTCATGTGTCTCCTCATGTCCCTCTTCATGTCTCCTCATGACCCTCCTCATGTGTCTCCTCATGACCCTCCTCATGTCCCTCTTCATGTGTCTCCTCATGACCCTCCTCATGTCCCTCTTCATGTGTCTCCTCATGACCCTCCTCATGTGTCTCCTCATATCCCTCTTCATGTGTCTCCTCATGACCCTCCTCATGTCCTTCTTCATGTGTCTCCTCATGACCCTCCTCATGTGTCTCCTCATATCCCTCTTCATGTGTCTCCTCATGACCCTCCTCATGTGTCTCCTCATGTCCCTCTTCATGTGTCTCCTCATGACCCTCCTCATGTCCCTCTTCATGTGTCTCCTCATGACCCTCCTCATGTGTCTCCTCATATCCCTCTTCATGACCCTCTTCATGTGTCTCCTCATGACCCTCCTCATGTCCTTCTTCATGTGTCTCCTCATGACCCTCCTCATGTCTCTCTTCATGTGTCTCCTCATGACCCTCCTCATGTGTCTCCTCATATCCCGCTTCATGTGTCTCCTCATGACCCTCTTCATGTGTCTCCTCATGACCCTCCTCATGTCCTTCTTCATGTGTCTCCTCATGTCCCTCTTCATGTGTCTCCTCATGACCCTCCTCATGTCCCTCTTCATGACCCTCCTCATGTCCCTCTTCATGTGTCTCCTCATGACCCTCCTCATGTCCTTCTTCATGACCCTCCTCATGTCCCTCTTCATGTGTCTCCTCATGTCCTTCTTCATGACCCTCCTCATGTCCCTCTTCATGTGTCTCCTCATGACCCTCCTCATGTCCCTCTTCATGTGTCTCCTCATGTCCCTCTTCATGTGTCTCCTCATGACCCTCCTCATGTCCCTCTTCATGTGTCTCCTCATGACTCTCCTCATTTATCACATTTCAGATTAGCTTCTGTTTTTCTGATGGACTTTCCTCACTCTCTTTACTGACAGCTTTCCATTCTGATATCCAGCCTTTATTACATTCCTGTCTTCATTTTCTTTTCTAGTTGAAATCCTGCACATGCTATAACTATATATATTTCTATATGTTCAGTGTTCAGACACAAGCCCTTCATCATCATCATCATCATTAACACTTTCAGGACACCTTCATGCCATGAAATAGTCTTCCTGACAGTGTTTTGTGCTCAGACACAGTCTCCCAGTTTAAACATAGATTAAAGGCACATGTCCTTAACCTGGGATACATCTAACACTTCCCATAACCTTGTGCTCCAGTAAATCTGATTAAATACACATTATCATCTAGTGCTGCTAATATTATGAACAGCAGCTACGCTAATTCTGTTCCATTGTTTCCCTTCTTCTACCCATCCCAAGGCATCTGGAGATTGTTCCAGCTCCAGTAGACAGAGGCCAACCCTGTGAGGATCCTGAGGCATCCAGATTCCTGGACCAGCTTCAGCTGGGTTCTGCTTCGTGAGGATTTGGGAATATCAAAGCAACGCTGCTGACCCTATGTGGACTTCGAGGACGACAACAACCTCCTAATTAATACACACACTAACATTCTACACCACACTGTACACTGGACATAACTGCAGAAATTACATTGTTCATATCACACTCTCAGTGTTTATAATCATTTATAATCACACTCTCTGGTTTTACCCAAATGTTCCCTCCCGAGTCTGGTTCCTCTCAAGGTTTCTTCCTCATACCATCTAAGGGAGTTTTTCCTTGCCACAGTCACCACAGGCTTGCTCACTAGGGATGATTTTGTCTAACATCTAGGACTTTTTGCACTGTGTTTCTTATGTTTCTAATGTTCTGTAAAGCTGCTTTGAGACAATGTTCATTATTAAAAGCGCTACACAAAATAAAATTAAATGGAATTGAATTGAACTGTGTGTGTTACAGCACTATTGTGTAATATCAGGTGCAGATAGACAGCAGCTACATTAATATATAATTATATGGAAACGTTGATCATTACTTTAATAATTGTCTTTCAGGCGTAAACACCCACCCTTAGTTAATGAACAAATTAAAATATTTACATTCCTGATGCTAATTTTCTGTGCAGCACAAATACCTAAAGTAGATCATTTCTATTCCTCCAACACTGGATTATAGCAGAATAACCTTCTGTACTCCAAAAGGATGGGAACATTAATAACACAATAGATACACTACTTATTTAGTACACAGGATGCAAGATCCTCACACAATCTCACAAACGTAAAATAATGATGTGTGATGTGATAGCCTCGGTCTACCTGTTACTAGAATCCAATCAAACTCACTTGAAGCGGACAAACAGCAGGTATCGATTATGCATCGATGTTTGATTGCTCTTCCTGCGATACCTGCGTGTGCAACATTAAATGTCTGGGTGAATTTGAACCACTGAATTTATGGAAGTGAAATAATACACACTGAAATGCCCTGTCAGTAATTCACCTGAAATTTTAAACAATGAAATTTTGTGTCTCCACTTGAAAACCTCACAGCTTAATTATGCAGCCATGTTAAATTGCAGAACCTTAAAATACAAGCACTGTTAATATGATGGATTTTTTTCAGTTTCTGATATTCAGCACCTTTTTTTGCTTCAAATACTTTTGTCAGTATTTTACTTCCAGACCCGTCCGTATCCATCATACCGGATGTTGGTGCTTTATAGTCCGTTATTGTCCTCATTCCCTGCCACAGACTCCTAGAGTCACTTTGTTGGAGCTGTGACTCTAGTTTCCTCCCATAGCACTGCTTCGCCTCCTTCACCGCTTTCTGAATGTTGTATGATGTGGCCGTGTACAATTCCATGTCACCTGACAGAAGTCCCGCGTCTCCGAGATTTCTGCACTGAGCTACAGTACGACTGCATGGAACACACGTGACCTCAAGACATCAGTAGAACATCTGCAATCATACACAGTTTATCTGCTGGAGTCCAAACCCCAGAGTTCCTCAGACTCCAGATCCATCACTCTGACCAGGATAAAGCTCTTATCAAACTGAAGCTGTAGACTAAGACCTTAAGTGTTGGGCAGTTTATTTACGTTAAGTCTTTCTTTCTTTCTCTTTCTTTCTTTCCTTCTTCTTCTTCTTCTTCTTCTTCTTATTATTATTATTATTATTATGATGTATTATTATATTACTAAGTGTTTTTCCTGAACTCTCTGATCGTTTCTACATTTAACACAGTGACCTCCCACACTGTGGGTGAAGATCCCAAACTCCAGAGAGAGCTGCAGATCCTTCCACCTGACTGCAGTCTGGAGTTTATCTTCTTATCTTCCTATTTAAATGAAAACCTTG
>NC_080721.1:16163549-16166049 GCF_019097595.1 Hemibagrus wyckioides | reverse complement strand
TCAGTACTGAATGTTCATCACAGTGGTCATAGTTTCTACATAATACATCCTTCATGCTGTATTTGTTCTGTGTCTGTAATCTAATTTAGACTGTAATTAGTAAAGAGTGAAAGTGTGCACTGTTTTTCAGAGAAAAGTGATGGAAAGAGGAGTGAAGAGACCGGCGGTGATGGACGTGAACTCAGACTCGTGCTCATCGGTCGGACAGGCTCGGGAAAGAGCGCTACAGGAAACACCATCCTTGGACGAGGTCATTTCCTGTCTGGGCTGAGCGCGAGCTCGGTGACGCAGGTGTGTGAGCAGGGAGGTGCCGAGCTGCCTGACGATGAGGCGGAGACACACAGGAAGGTGCTGGTGGTGGACATGCCAGGATTCGGAGACACTCGAGCGGATCCCGGTGTGGTTCACACAGAGATGGCCAAGTGTGTGGCACTGAGCGCTCCCGGTCCTCACGCCTTCCTCCTGGTCATTCAGCTGGGACGCTACACAGACGACGAGGATCGAGCCGCTCGGGAGACACTGCGCCTGTTCGGGGAGTCTGCTCTGCGGCGCCACACGGTGGTGGTATTTACCCGCGGGGACGATCTGGAAGAATGCGGTGGTGATTTAGAGCTGTTTCTGCGTCAGAACGTGCCAGAAGCTTTGAGATCTTTACTGGAAATTTGTGGAAGAAGATACCATGTCCTGAACAACAAGAACCTGAAGAATAGGGAGCAGGTGAAGGAGCTGCTCAGAAAAGTGGAGAAAATGGTGGAGGAGAACGGGGGGCAGTACTACACCAGCGCAATGTTCCAGGAGGCGGAGCTTGCTATCCGTGAGGAAGAAGAGAGGCTGATGTTGAGCCAGGGGGCAGCAGACACAGAGGGGGCCTTGGTGTTGTCCAAGAGGAGGAGGACGGATTGTGAGGAGAGAGCAGAGGAGATGTGGGTGAAGGAGAGATCAGTAGAGAAGTGGTGGTTGCTGAAGGAAGGATGGCAGAAATGGAGAGATAGAGAGAGGGGAAGAGGAAGGAGTGGGTTAAAGTCTCTCCGCACTAAAGCGGCACTCTCTCCGAAGGTTCTACAGAGGGTAAAGGTGTTAGTGGCAGCTGGAGCTACAGGATTTGCAGTGGGGGCAGTTTGCGGTGCTGTTGCCCCTTTAGCTTTGGCAGCAGGAGCCTCTGTCGTGAGTAGTTCGGTGGCTATCACGGCAGGTGTGGCAGGAAAAACAGCTGTAGCTGTAGGGGCAGCAATGGGAGGTGTGGTGGGTGGAGCCAATGGGGTATTAGTTGGAGCAGAGGCAGCAGCACCTGGGGAGGCAGCGTTAGACACTCTGGAGCAGGTAGGTCTGGTGGGGGTCACAGTGGTAGCTGGGGCTGCAGTGGTGGGTGGAGCATTGGGTGTGGGTGCAGGACTTGTGGGAGCAGGGATGGAGGGTGGTGCCGCGATAGCCGGAGCCGAAACGGTTGGGATAGCTAATGCCGCAGCCGCACCACAGGCACTAGGGGGTGCTGTAGTGGAAGGTGCAGCAACGGGCAACGGTCTGACCGCTGCAGCGGGAACCAGCGGGTGCCTTTTAACCGCAGTGACAGAGCTCGGGAGAGTCGCGGCTGGAGTTGTGCTGGCTGGAGGACTGGTAGTGAAAGTGGTGAAGGAGAAAACTCGCTCGGCAACTGGATGCACAGACAGGAAGTCATATGAGATCAGCTGGAATAAATGAGTGATGCACTGTAATGATTCTGTAGCTGTGCTAGGCTAAGCTTTCTGTAGTCTCATCACCAGTGGCTCTCTGCTCTTATACACTTTTTTACAGTTTGGCTAGACAGGATGCACCGTTAGCATAGCGACGAGCACAAGCTAGTAAATATTCACAGGCTGAATGTTGCCTATGTGTCACAGTCCTGCCTGATGAACTTTATTAAAGTAACTTCTCCAAGGAAGACAGACATGATGATCCCTCAGAAGAAACTTTATTTAGCAGCTGATCTTAACCTTCAGAAGCCTTGAGATGAATCTGTGAGAATGAACTCTCTCTCCAGAAGTGCTGGAAGTGAACATGTGCTGCTCATGAGACCAGTGTCCATCACTCCATAGCTATTCCAGCATTTCAGCACATCATCAGCACTGTTTCTGTAATTCTGGTGAAGATTATACACATCAAGACTCAGACATATTTAACAATTACAGTTTGTTTCTCATTATTTGATCCATGAAATTGTATGAAATCTGATTTGAAATGTGACTTTGTTTAAATGACCTGCTCTTACTCATGTGCCTTTCAATAAAGCAGCAGAATGAAGCCTAGAGATGGGTGTTATTATTCTACTGGAGTTACACCATCACCATCTGTCACCACTGTGTTACCATGCTACCTCACATAGTAAATTACTGCTGACCAACACTTAGTGCTGTCCTTAGGTCCACATACCAGCATGGAATACAGAGTCCAGTCTGACAGGTCACTCTGATGAGACTGGCTGTTAGAGCTGGATATTACCCAAAGCTTTTGCCACACATTTGGA
>NC_080721.1:16153549-16158549 GCF_019097595.1 Hemibagrus wyckioides | reverse complement strand
TGCAGTGATGGTACAGTGATGATGCAGTGATGATGCAGTGATGGTACAGTGACACAGTGATGATGCAGTGATGGTACAGTGACAGTGATGATGCAGTGATGATGCAGTGATGATGCAGTGATGGTACAGTGATGGTACAGTGACAGTGATGATGCAGTGATGGTACAGTGATGATGCAGTGATGATGCAGTGATGGTACAGTGATGGTACAGTGATGATGCAGTGATGGTACAGTGATGATACAGTGATGGTACAGTGATGGTACAGTGATGGTACAGTGACACAGTGATGGTGCAGTGATGGTGCAGTGATGGTGCAGTGATGATACAGTGATGGTACAGTGATGATGCAGTGATACAGTGATGGTACAGTGATGATGCAGTGATGGTACAGTGATGGTGCAGTGATGATACAGTGATGGTACAGTGATGATGCAGTGATGGTACAGTGATGGTACAGTGATGATGCAGTGATGATGCAGTGATGGTACAGTGATGGTACAGTGATGGTACAGTGACACAGTGATGATGCAGTGATGGTACAGTGATGGTGCAGTGATGGTACAGTGATGGTGCAGTGATGGTGCAGTGATGATACAGTGATGGTACAGTGATGATGCAGTGATGCAGTGATGGTGCAGTGATGGTACAGTGATGGTACAGTGATGATGCAGTGATGATGCAGTGATGGTACAGTGATGGTGCAGTGATGATGCAGTGATGGTGCAGTGATGGTACAGTGATGGTACAGTGATGATGCAGTGATGGTACAGTGATGGTGCAGTGATGGTGCAGTGATGGTACAGTGATGGTGCAGTGATGGTGCAGTGATGGTGCAGTGATGATGCAGTGATGGTACAGTGACACAGTGATGATGCAGTGATGGTACAGTGACAGTGATGATGCAGTGATGATGCAGTGATGATGCAGTGATGGTACAGTGATGGTACAGTGACAGTGATGATGCAGTGATGGTACAGTGATGATGCAGTGATGATGCAGTGATGGTACAGTGATGATACAGTGATGATGCAGTGATGATGCAGTGATGGTACAGTGATGATACAGTGATGGTACAGTGATGGTACAGTGATGATGCAGTGATGGTACAGTGATGATGCAGTGATGGTACAGTGATGATGCAGTGATGGTACAGTGATGGTGCAGTGATGATACAGTGATGGTACAGTGATGGTACAGTGATGATGCAGTGATGCAGTGATGGTACAGTGATGATGCAGTGATGATGCAGTGATGGTACAGTGATGGTACAGTGATGATGCAGTGATGATGCAGTGATGGTACAGTGATGGTACAGTGACACAGTGATGATGCAGTGATGGTACAGTGATGGTACAGTGATGATGCAGTGATGCAGTGATGGTGCAGTGATGGTACAGTGATGGTACAGTGATGATGCAGTGATGCAGTGATGGTGCAGTGATGGTACAGTGATGATGCAGTGATGATGCAGTGATGGTGCAGTGATGGTACAGTGATGGTACAGTGATGATGCAGTGATGGTACAGTGATGGTGCAGTGATGGTACAGTGATGGTACAGTGATGATGCAGTGATGCAGTGATGGTGCAGTGATGGTACAGTGATGATGCAGTGATGATGCAGTGATGGTGCAGTGATGGTACAGTGATGGTACAGTGATGGTACAGTGATGATGCAGTGATGATGCAGTGATGGTACAGTGATGGTGCAGTGATGGTACAGTGATGGTACAGTGATGATGCAGTGATGCAGTGATGGTGCAGTGATGGTACAGTGATGATGCAGTGATGATGCAGTGATTGTGCAGTGATGGTACAGTGATGGTACAGTGATGATGCAGTGATGATGCAGTGATGGTACAGTGATGGTGCAGTGATGATGCAGTGATGGTACAGTGATGGTGCAGTGATGGTACAGTGATGGTACAGTGATGATGCAGTGATGATGCAGTGATGATGCAGTGATGGTGCAGTGATGGTGCAGTGATGGTACAGTGATGGTGCAGTGATGATGCAGTGATGATGCAGTGATGATACAGTGATGATGCAGTGATGGTGCAGTGATGGTACAGTGACACAGTGATGATGCAGTGATGGTACAGTGATGGTGCAGTGATGGTGCAGTGATGATGCAGTGATGATACAGTGATGATGCAGTGATGGTGCAGTGATGGTGCAGTGATGGTACAGTGACACAGTGATGATGCAGTGATGGTACAGTGATGGTGCAGTGATGGTGCAGTGATGATGCAGTGATGGTACAGTGACACAGTGATGGTGCAGTGATGATGCAGTGATGGTACAGTGATGGTACAGTGATGGTACAGTGATGGTGCAGTGATGGTACAGTGATGGTGCAGTGATGGTACAGTGATGATGCAGTGATGGTACAGTGATGGTACAGTGATGATGCAGTGATGGTACAGTGATGGTACAGTGATGGTACAGTGATGGTACAGTGATGATGCAGTGATGGTACAGTGATGATGCAGTGATGGTGCAGTGATGGTACAGTGATGGTGCAGTGATGGTACAGTGATGGTGCAGTGATGGTACAGTGATGGTGCAGTGATGGTGCAGTGATGGTACAGTGATGGTACAGTGATGATGCAGTGATGGTACAGTGACACAGTGATGATGCAGTGATGGTACAGTGATGGTACAGTGATGGTACAGTGATGGTACAGTGATGATGCAGTGATGGTACAGTGACACAGTGATGATGCAGTGATGATGCAGTGATGGTGCAGTGATGGTACAGTGATGGTGCAGTGATGATGCAGTGATGGTGCAGTGATGGTACAGTGATGGTGCAGTGATGGTGCAGTGATGGTGCAGTGATGGTGCAGTGATGGTACAGTGATGGTACAGTGATGATGCAGTGATGGTACAGTGATGGTACAGTGATGGTACAGTGATGGTACAGTGATGATGCAGTGATGGTGCAGTGATGGTGCAGTGATGGTGCAGTGATGATACAGTGATGGTACAGTGACACAGTGATGATGCAGTGATGATGCAGTGATGGTGCAGTGATGGTACAGTGATGGTGCAGTGATGATGCAGTGATGGTGCAGTGATGGTACAGTGATGGTACAGTGATGGTACAGTGATGGTGCAGTGATGGTACAGTGATGGTACAGTGATGATGCAGTGATGGTACAGTGATGGTACAGTGATGGTACAGTGATGGTACAGTGATGATGCAGTGATGATGCAGTGATGGTGCAGTGATGGTGCAGTGATGGTGCAGTGATGGTGCAGTGATGGTGCAGTGATGATACAGTGATGGTGCAGTGATGCAAGACATTTATTCAGCTCACTGTTATTATCTGTTTCCAGGTCGCAGCCACTTCAGTTCCTCTGCAGACGCAGACTATAGCCAGTTTTCCTGTGCAGACGCAGACGCTGCAGACACAAACTCAGACTGTGATGATCACTCCAACTGCACCACAGCAACGATTCATACAAAACCCTGTCATCTGCCACCAGAACCCCAATGCTGCTTTTCAGGGTAAGAAAAAAGAAAGAGTGTATGATTACTGCCCCTGACTCCTCTCCCCCACTCCTACAGATACCCCCTGACTACTCTCCCTCACTCCTACACATACCCCTGACTACTTTCCCCCACTCCCTCAAGTTCATGAGAAAGTTAATGTTCTTTCTGATTTTGGCTCCACCTTCTTTTTAGTCCTCCAACCACAGATGCCGAGCATTGTGACATCACCACAGGTTCAGCCAATGGCAATCCAGCATCAGCGTCTGTTGACCCCTGCAGCTCAGACCATTCAGACGATCTCTGCAGCACCTGCTGCTGTTCACACTGTAGCACCTCAGGTGCAGCAGGTTCCTGTGAGTGTCTCACACACACACACACACACACACACCAGTGTCCTATCTAACTGGATGTGTATCTGGTAGGTGTTGGTGCACCAGCCTCAGATTTTGAAGACAGACTCACTGGTTTTGACGACGATGCAAAATCCAACTGGAATTACAACACTTACTGCACCCATACAAACTGCTGTTCAGTTTCCAGTAAGTATCCTCACACTCACACTCACACACACACACACACACACATGTTCTTGTCTGTACACTCACACACTCCCTCTCTCAGACTCTGGTGGGCAGTAACATCCTCACAACTGTCCCGGTGGTAATGGGAGGTGGTGACAAGCTGCCAATCAAACAGCTCCCTTCTAGCCCCGCCCAGTGCACCAACGTGAGCAGGCCAGTGCCGGAGCAGAGTACCCCGGTTGCCATGGGAATGGGCGGTGTGGTGAAAGAGGGAGAGAGGAGGACAACACACAACATCATAGAGAAGCGATATCGCTCGTCCATCAACGACAAAATTCTGGAGCTGCGTGACCTCGTCATGGGCAACGACACCAAGGTGGGGATCCAGGTGCATGAGTGTTTAGCACTGTTAATGCTCCTCAAGCACTGGGAGTAAGCTCTGTGTGTGTGTGTGTGTGTGTGTGTGTGTGTGTGTGTGTATGTGTCAGATGCATAAGTCTGGTGTGTTACGGAAGGCGATCGACTACATCAAATACCTGCAGCAGGTGAACCAGAAACTGAGGCAGGAGAACCTGACACTGAAGATGGCCAGCCAGAAGCACAGTGAGTGGACACACACACACATTTATATCATTATTGGTCAGAGAGGTCAGTATTGCACATTCTGTCTTTCTTTCTGTACAGAGTCGGTGTGTGTGGTGGACGAGGTGTCTGTTATGACTCCGCCCCCATCTGACTCGGGTTCTGCCTCTCCTCAGTTCAGCATCGACTCGGAACCCAACAGCCCACTTCTTGAGCCGGTACACACACACACACACACACCTATATAGAGAGAGAGATATTTTAGGTCTGTCTGTAGTTAACAGGAAGGTTACCTTCTAAAATAACTCTCCTGTGGAGCTGAATGTTTCTCCTCCTCCCTGTTTAGCTGAAGAGTGAGCCAGCCTCACCCCCGTCAGTGGGTGTAATGGATCGTTCCA